>NC_056726.1:793089011-793389011 GCF_019279795.1 Protopterus annectens
AAACCACTCCATTCCTATCTCGTGGAATAACGGAATACAAATCTTTAACGTCAGTTGTAACCAAAATGTCGTTTTCATTATAATCAATAGACCCAATAGTAGACAGAAAGTCCCATGAGTCTTTCAAAATATATTTTTCAGTTAATATATAAGTTTTTAAGTTGATATCTATAAAGTTTGCTATTGGGTAAGTTATGGACCACTGTGCATCTACAATTGGCCTGAAAGGAGGTTTTTGTAAATCCTTATGAATTTTAGGGACTCCAGACATAGTTGGTGTCCTAGGATAAGAAACATTCATGTAATTAAACTCATCAATATCTTAGGTTCATAGGTTCATACTAGGCTATCTGCCCTAGGGCATTTATAAGCCTAGCCAGAATGTGTTTGCCTTTCGCCACCCATTTTAAATTTATTTTGCTATGCCCTTTTTCGAGGTTAGCATACTGTGCCTCTGTCTAACAGTGACACAGAAGTGATACCCGGGGTAAACCTATGATCTCCCATCCACTCATCAAGATTCCTCTTGAAGAGAGTCAATGAGGGACTCTGCCTAACCTGGACTGGGATTTTATTCCAGAGTGAAGGGAGCCTCTGGGTTATGAATCTGTCCCTCCAGCATGTCCTATTTATTTCAGTGCTGAGGTTCAAGTCTCTCGAGCATGTAGCTCGATGGGATTTGGATTTTCTGAGGTGCAGCATGTCCATTAACTCTGGGTTGGACATGGCTTTATACGTCAGGCACAGATCGCCTCTGAACAGGCGGTATGCCACTGAGTAGAGCTGGAGTTTCTTTAACCGGGCAGCATATGGCATCTGTTTGAGCCCTTTGATCCTCTTGGTGAGGTACTTTTGGGGTCTTTCCAGTTGCTGCAGGTGTCTGGTAAGGTACATCCCAAAAGGGGCATTGTACTCAATTATGGGCATGATGAGGGATGAGTAAAGAGGCACGATGACCTCCCCTGATCTAGATGTGAATCCCTTCATGATTAGGTGGGCTATATAAAATGTTTTTCTAACCACTTTGGCCACGTGGTTGTCAAATGAGAGATTGCTATCAACTTGGGTCCCCAGGTCCCTAATTACTTCTTCTGTACTTAATGGATTACCACCTATGTGGTAATTTGTGGGCACTTTGTTTTTGCCAAAGGGGATGACTATACACTTTTTGGCATTTAGCTTAAGGCCATGGCTCTGGCACCAGTTGTCTGTTACTATGAGGCCCTTTTGGAGGATGCTTGTGTCGGCTGGAGAGTCGATTATGGCTCCCAGTTTGCAGTCATCTGCGAACTTGGTCAGCCACAGTCCTTCCGTGTTGGCCTGTACCTCCGAGAAATATATACCGAACAAGAGAGGTCCCAGGACTGAACCTTGTGGGACACCACTTGTAACTGGTTTGGAGTCTGACATGGCTCCAGCAATTTTAACCATGTGGGTTCTGTCCTTGAGCCAGTTTGCAATCCATCTAGTGACATAGGGGTTTATATTTAAGCTGGTGAGCTTATCTATAATGCCCGAGTGGGGTATTGTATCGAAGGCTTTAGCGAGGTCCAGATAGGCTGTGTGGACCACCTTCCCCTCGTCAATCGCCTTGGTGACTGTTTCAAAGAAATCAACCAGGTTTAAAAGGCAGGATCTGCCCTTAATAAAGCCAAACTGGGTAGGATCCAGTGTCTGTAGGTCCCCAATATCTTTATTTATGAGGTCCACGATGATCCTTTCCATAGCTTTGCAGACTAAGCTAGTCAGGCTTATGGGGCGATAGTTTCCAGGATCCGTTGAGGCACCACCTTTATGGAGAGGGACCACTGTTGTTGTACACCACTCTTTGGGCACATATCCTGTAGTAAGGCTGAGATTGAACAATAGTTTAATATCTATATTACCTTCAATAAATAAATCATAAATAATGCCTCTAATACGTTTATATGCACCATTTAGTTCATTAATTGAACTCAATGCATATGTGTTACTGTTTAAAATACTTTCTAATGCTTTATTGTAATCGTGAATGTTAAATATAGTCATACCACCTCCCTTATCAGGCTTTATAAATCTAATATTTCCTGTGTCCATAATAATATTTAATGTATTAAGTTCATTTTTTGTCAAATTGTATGTTTTGTTCTTAAAATTAAACATGTCCAAATTACGAAAATCCAACTCACATAATTTTTCAAATGCTTCCAATATAGGATGCAAAGGCGGATTGTAAGAACTTGAAACATAAAGTGGTTTCATTACCTGTTCAGTATTATGAAACAATAAACCTAAATTTAACTTTCTAACAAATATTTTCAAATCAATGATGGAATGTACTACATTCATCTTTTTGCTTGGAACAAAAGTTTCACCACGTGAAAGTAAATCACAAATGCAGTCATCAAAGGTAAAATCTGAATAGTTGTAGACAATAAAGTCTCCTGTGGTATTAGTGCACTTTATGGGCCTCTTTGTAATACTTTCATTTACTAGCGTCCCCTCCATTGGCCTCTGTATTGTTTGTTTCTCCCTCTGGTAGAAATTCTCCGATACTGGGCTTGATTCTGCGGCTCTCAGTTCTTTGTCTGACCTTGCTGCTGAAATGACTGCTGACGCTGTATTAGTCTTTCGGATCTCCGTAATGGTGGAAATTGATCTAATTCTAAAAAAGTGTTATCTTCCAAATCACTTTCTTCTCCTATAGTAGATAAATTACTGTTGTTAACATTTCCACTGTCATGAACCGACATTTTAGATCCCCATTGTTGTGAAATTGGGGGTGGGGGATAAGCCATACCTTGCCCATATGAATTAAGATCTCGATCTAACTTTTTTGATTTTCTGTCCTTTATTAATTTCATTTTCTCATCAATTGATTTGAAAATACGCTGATAGTCATAATCGTTACCAGAAAAAGTAGAATCATTTTGCACTGACATGTTCAATTCTTCAGCCTTTTTTGACAATGAAACTATAGTCTTTTTGTTGTCACCAATAACCAAATTCATATAATCAAACCCAAACTTATCAAATAATTTGATTAAATCCATGTGTAAAGGTGAGTTAGATATGAGTCCCGTGGGAAATCTCCACACGCGTAAACCCTTGGGAACAATTTTCCTTTTTAAACATTCTTGGAAGTAGTTGTTATCCATCTGCAATTTCTTAACTTTTAAAAGAATGTAATCCAGTTCAGATAATTTGTCATTAAATGTTTTTGACGTACCTGTAACAATATTTGTTATCGGTGTAAAACCATAATTGTTGTTTAACCAGGAAGATATTCCATTATTCCTTGTTGTAATAGGCTCTCTTGAAGTCGATGGTTGTTCACCTTCTATGGCATCAAATTGACTCCCAGAAGAAAGACGCCTTCTATCTGGTTCACCTAAATCGATTCCATTAATGTCCACGAATGGGTTTGCATGAAGAGAAAGGTTAGAGTCCTGTGATAAACCGCGTTGTTCCAAGCAGTCAATTCTATCCGTTAGTTTTTCAATTAATTGCGTTAAGTTGTTTAGAATACTGTCCTGTGCTGTTGCAAACTCCATCTCAGCCATGTCCGCGCCCCAGAAAACCAAGACAATAAGAGCGGCAACAAACAATCCAAGAACCAACGAACAACGGACTAGACCAAAGAAGTTTAATTGCAAGTAACATAAAATTCACCACAATCAAAATAAGTGCTTTTGTTTGGCGCCTGCCAAACTTTTTCAAACAATTGTTACATCACTTCCTGTAACTTAAATAGTGTTTACACGTGATGTAAACAGTAATGATTAACTTCAAAAAAGTGTTAAATTTAAAACTACAATAATTAATAAGAAATAAAGATACACATAAAAATCAACCAGCACATATCTTGTAATTATCTCTTCCGTTGATCAATAAATATGTATACTATTGCACCAATCATAGAATAGTAAATGTACATACATTGAATAATAAGTGAGCATACACAGCACAGTAATGATTTTAATGGAAACATGACAGTTAAAACAAGAAAACAGTAAAATATTAGTTAATATCAAGCTTAGAAGAGTCTAGTTATTTTCAAATAGAATCAGTGGTAAATAGATATCAAGTAGGAGTCAGTGAAGTAATTATAGGATGAAGATGGTTACAAATTAACAACTACGATCATCCAGTAAACTGTTGGTCCAAACCCATGAAGCCATTAACTCAGCCAGTGACTCCCTGTTTGCCAGCATCATTGGTAAAACTTGAAATTCACTTCCATCTAACCTTACCCTCGAACCTTCTTTAAGTCTCTTCAAAAAAGGCCTCAAGCAGTATTTTAAAAAGCACTGGCTTTGTCCCTGTACTAATCCTGATTAATCACTACTTATTCAATGCCTTAATATTGTACTCATCTCTTGCTCATAATAGCTTACTGCAACCTGTTGTTTTGTATACTATTACACACTGTGTATATTGTGTGTACCTACTAGAGGGCTTTGTAAATATGTTTGACTCATATCTGTTATGTTCTATCTGTGTTATCTGGAGCTTTTCTCCCCAGGCCTCCGCTGAAAATGGACATATATCCAGTCAGACTATCCCGGTCAACAAATGTAAAATAAATAAATAAATTATGAAGGAGTATTGAGGAGGTCCAGGTAAAAGGAAGATAGAGATAGTAACGGATAGGGAAAGATGATAGATAGAGATTATGAATAAGGAGCAGTGTTATGGACAGTTACATGAAAGAGTGGTTTGGAAATTATAGCAGTCTGACTAACTTATTCCAAAATAATTCATTCCATAAAATTTCTAAGAATGGAAGCTAACTGGTCTATAATTGTCTGGGTACTTTCTGAGGGGGCCTCTTGTAAAGCACCCCCCCACACACACTTCTGGTACCATCATCCAAATCCAAGGTATGTCAAAAGCCCTCTAAGTACTTTGAATGGTTCTATAAATGCACAGAGTGATAAATCATCCAGACTCTGTCCCTACCTTTCAGCAGTATCCAGAGCTTATTGGCTAACTCCTCCCTGACTCCTTCCATCCATGGTCACTCCTTGTCTGTATGCTCCTTTTTGAAGTTATGGGATATACATGTGTTTATTACTGCTGACTGCTCTCTGACTTGTTCATATCACTGCCTACCAGTTTACAATAACCCAGTTTCTAGTGGTCATGTGCTCTCAATGTATTTAAAAAACTATTCCCACAAATATCCCTAACCAGATAACTGTTTTTTAAGTCTGCCCTGAGACTGTGCACAGCTGTAGCTGTCATGTTCATAGCCTTCTGAAAGGAAATGACATCTGCCTGAAGAAGATAACCTATACAGTCTGCTGTTTTAAGTGCACTTAACATTTTGCCTTCTTTCTTCCCCTCCATATCCTCACCCTTTCTCTACCTGGATGATGCTATTGTGAATATGTCTCTGTGGACTCCCTTTCTACCATCCATTCTGGACGTCCATTACAAGAATCCACAGCCTTCTCTGTAAGGAACTATTTCAACGTATTTTTGGTCTTTACAATCTGCTGCCTGTAGCCTCTCTTCTCCCCAGCCTTCCTATTCTAGGCGATCCCATTCACATCACCCTGACATGATTTTGTTTACCAAAAATATGTGGTCTCCCTCTATTCTGATCTCTAGTGAGAACAGTCCTTGTTCCTATAGTCTTTGGACATACCCTATCCCTCCAGCCCATACTGGTGGTGGTTTTCCTTTTGACACATTCAGTAGGTTAATGTCTGTCTCCTTCCATATCCACCAGAATGGTACAATGTACTTAGTGTTTGAAGTGACTAGAATCCAAAGGTGTGCAAGAGTATTACCTTTTACTTTATTTTATCTTAATTTAATTTCATTTAAGTTTTGTTAAATGGGTTGTCCATCTGGTTTGTAGCCTATTTTCCATGGAGGCCCTGAAAAAAACAAACCTTCATTGGTTACATTAAGATAGCATTAGCAGTAACATCATAAGGAAATGATTTGCAGTATTTAATATTAGTGAAATAAAATAAATACATTACATAATGGAAATCAGGAGCACATTTGTGATGCAGAGGTAAGATTTTTGCAGTATTTAACAAGTGAACATAAAATACATGTATTACATACATAGGATCATAGGATCATAGGCTCATAGGAGATTACTAGGCTATTAAACAGAAGGTCATTTCAAGCCTAGCCATTTCATTCCAATGTTAATACCACAGAAATGTTAGTTAATACCCAAGACTGAATTTAGTAATGGCTTCCCATGTCCAGGAGGGTTGTGGGTGCTATTCACAGTAAGAAATTACAGTGCCCCATCCACTCATCCAGGTTCCTTTCACATGAATAGGTACCCTAATCCAAAGACATGGCAGTTGCTGAGCGATAAAACTGTCCCTCCAGCATGTCCTATTTAAGTTGCAGGCCATATTGAGGTCCTTGGAATGGGTGTCCCTAATCCTGTTTGATTTATGGATATGCAGCAAGTTAATTAGGTTTCAGTCTGAGATTTTTTGGTAAGCCAGGTGCAAGTCTCCCCTAAGAAATCTATATGATACAGAGTAAAGTCAGAGGGACTTTAGTCGGTCTGTGTACAGCATCTGCCAGAGTCCCTTGATCTTCTCTGTCAGAAATCTCTGAAGTTTCTTCAGTTGCTGCTGGTGCTTTGTACACTACATGCCCAATGGGGCATTATACTCAATTATGGGCAGGATTAGTGCTGACTATAGAGAGGTTATAACCTCTTTTGCTCTCGAGGTGATGCCTTCACTAATCAAGTGTGCTTCTTAGAAAGACTTCTTTACTACAGAAGACACATGTTGGTTGAAGTTAAGGTCGCGGTCAACTTGTCATCCCAAGTCCCTTACCACTTTGTGGGGACTTAGGGTATTGCTATTGATTACACAGTGTGAAGGGACATTGTGCTGAAGGGAGTGATGATGCATTTCTTTGCATTCAGTTTGAGACCGTGACTAAGACAACAGTTGATGGTCTGCTTAAGACCCTCCTGGGGTATACTGATATCATTTGGGGATTCAGTAATTGCACCCAGTTTGCAGTCATCTGCAAACTCGGTCAGCTACAACCCCTTGGTTTTGACCTGAACTTCTGAGAAGTATATACCAAACAGTAGAGGACCCAGCACTGACCCTTGTGGCACCCCACTGGTAACAGGTGTGGTGGTTGATGTGGAGTTGTCCACTTTGATAGTGTGTATCCAGTTTGTGAGCCAGTTAGCAACCCATCTTACAACGAAGGGGGATACATTCAGTTTGCTAAGTTTATTGGTAATGTCTGATTGTGGGATTTTGTGGAAAGCCTTTGCCAAGTCGAGGTATGCTGTGTGCGCAGATTTGCCCTCAGCAATGGACCTAGTCACATTTTTGAAAAATTCCACCAGATTTACCAGGCAAGATCTGCCCTTGCAAAGCTGAATTGGGTAGGATCTAGGGTTTGGAGGTTGCCTATGTCTTTATTTATGAGGTCCATAATGATACGTTCCATGGCGTTACAGATAAAGCTGGTCAGGCGTATGGGTCTGTAACTCCCTGTGCCTGTTGCTAGGCCACCTTTGTGGAGGGGAATAACTGTTGCTGGTCTCCATTCCTTAGGAATAAAGCCTGTGGTTAGACTATGATTGAAAAGGGTACTTAATGATGATGCTAGTTCATGTTTTAGCCTGTTTAGAAGACAATTTGGGATGCCGTCTGGTCCCATAGAGGTTGTATTTTTTGCCTTGGACATGGCTTTGATGACCTGTTCTTCAGATATGTAGGGTGGGGGTGGGGTTGGGGCAGAGTTCGTGATAGGTTTGGAGGGGATAGGGGAGTGAAATGTTCACCAAACCTATCCACTAGCAGGTTTGCTATCTCCGTGGGGTCAGTGTGTGTGAAACCACTGGTCAATAGTTCTGCACATGCTTGGGTCTTACCTTTTAGGCTATGTACATAGCTGTAAAATCCCTTATGGTTATCCTTGGCTGTGCTAGCTAGTTGTTCTCAAAGATGACCTTAGAGGATTTGACAAGTTGTCTTATTTGCCTGTTGAGGCTGAGGAGAGCACTTTTCCATTGTTGGGGTCTCGCTTTTGTTTTCATGGACAGCAACTTTTTGCGCTTATTTTAAAATTTGTTGACGCTGGATGCTCACCATGGTGGTTTGTTTTTACTTGGGGCTCTGGCTTTGATTCTTTCTGGTACAGCCAAGTCTATACATTTATGCAAGTGATTAGTGTAAGCTTTGGTGCAGTTACCACTTCCAGCTGTGGGTGAGCTCAGAATACATTTATACCTTCACCTAGGGGGGGTATAGTTTGCCTTGGTGAAGTTTTTTAGTCTGATTTCACCCTTTATGAGTTCTGGTGTTAGTATCAGCTGGAAGGTGACTGATTTGTGGTCAGATGTAACTAATCAGGGACTGACAGTTGTTGTTGTTGTGCATCTGCTTGACATGTTAGTGAGGACCAGATCTAGTATGTTTGTTCTTCTTGTTGGGGTATGAACAATTTGTTCTTGGGCATTTGAGTCAACAAAGTCACAGAACTTTTGCACTAGCGTATTAGGGCTAGCGAAGGTTTCCCAGTTGATGGGGGGATAATTGAAATCCCCCATAACCAAAGTGTTCGGTAATATTTGGATTATCTCCAGTTTGGTCAAGTAGGCTTTGTACACGTCATGACCCAAAGAGGGGGATCCTTGGTTCTCACATATTCATTTTGTGGTTTGAAGGTGTGGAAGACTTTGTAGCCTTGTAAGGCCAGGGTACTCTCTGAGGCCTTGTACCAGGTTTCCGTGACTGCACATCTACATCTTGCAGTGATAGAAGTGCTTCCAGGGTGTGCAGTTTTTAGTTTAAGCTCCTAGTGTTTAGCAGCATGACCCTTATTTTGTTATGATTGGCAAATTTCATGTCAGTAAGTTTGTTTTCGAGACCTTGCCTAAAAAAGGCACTATGGGGAGGCAAGAGCCTTTGCCGGCAGCTGAAAACCTAGAGGTGCCAGGTGCAAACTGGCTCTGGCAAAGCAGCAAGGTTTGTCGACCATGGCTTCCCAGGCTGACAGGAACTGGATCCCCCTTTGAATGACACCAAAAACTAAGCCAATTATTGAAATCAATCATTTTTGTTTATACTGTGGCATCATTCTAGGTGAGGGTAGTATGCTGCTCAAGGCTAGGAACAAACTGCCTAGGACATGTAGTCAGAGAGCGCAATCATGTCTCTCTTCATATAGTCCAGTGAGGTACATCTCAGGTCATTCACTCCAACATGAATTATGACAGAGTCATAATAGTACTTGTCACTGAGAGACCTGAGTGCATGCATGATCTGATGAATCCTGGCACCGGACAGGCAGCTGACTGTGACTTTCTCCTTGTCCAACATGGTGAGTGGGCATCCATGTGTCTCCCTATTGAGTCTCCAATGATTTGACAATTTGTTTTTTGAGTATTATACCTTGTGGGCTTGGTAGGTGAGACACTGGTATTGCTGTGTGCCATGGGTGCTGTGGGAACTGTGTTAGTTGTAGCAGTCTTGTGTTTTAGAGGTCTCTGGTGTCTTGGTAGGTTTTTGAGAGAACCTCTGCTTTTTTTGATTTTTGTGTTGGATGCGTACTATGTGTATGAGTAGTGGTAATATGTGCATGTTTAGTGGTGGGTGGGTTGACAGTCTCTTCTGTGTTACTGTTTTGAGTGCAAGAGAGCATGGATTCAAGATTCTTGGTGTAGCTACATCTCTCACACTCTGTACAAGAGTGAGTTATTAGTAGAGAGTTGTCAGTGTACATGAGGCAATTGCTACACTACCTCAAGAGACCCAAGTCAACAAGGTTGGCAGGAGAAACAAGGGTAGTCCAACTGTCCATAATGATAGGTTGAAGACTGTTGTCACTATGGGGAACTTTTCAGGATCAATGAAGGAGAAGCTCGATGGATGGATATTTCTGCCTGTTTTTTGTTTTTTTGTTGTTGGAAGTTAAATAGGTTTCAGCTCATTAGCAGTATTTCTTTGACTGGGAAAGTACTAAGGATGAGGGCTACACTAATGTGCTACAGCTGTAACTAAGGGAAATACTGTTGAATTAATCTGTCTGACTATGGTGCACAATTGTGCTGCAGTGCACAATGCTGTGTGATGGGCAGACAAGCAAAACTCTGCTCAAATGCAGGGCATAAATACCAGAAGCTAAAACTTGAAAAAAACTTTAAAAAGGTTCAAAAGGACCAATGACGATGCTTATTCCAAGCCCTAGACCAACCACCATTTATCAGACAAGTTCCAATCAGCACAATCCTCTCACTAGAGTGCAGAAAGGCCCCCCCCAATCCAAAATGGCCTGAAAAACGTGCTGAGAACAAACAGCCACTACAAACAGAATTGCTTTTTGCTATTTTCACTGTTTGTTTTAAGTATTTGCAGGTGTTTTTTCACAGTTGCAAAGCAATCTGTTCTACTTGTTCTGTTTTTCCCACCAAGTTATATTATAATAACTGATTTGTTAGCTGTTTAAAACATTTTTAGTGTTTCCTTGTTGGTTTTCTGATGTTTTAAATGTTTTTAGCGTCTTACTGCTATTTTTCTGCTGTGTTAAACATTCTCTAGTGGTTCCCACCAAAACTAGGGTAGCTAGTATCTGTAGCATTGTCCAGATACTGGTTTGCTGCATCTGGGGTTGTTTGTAGTGGCAAATGTTCACTAGTAACACAGTTCTATGAGGGCAGTCTACTCCCACACTGAGGATATAGTCTAGCATTCTGTTTGCAGCTACCATGGCTTTCTCCCTCAGATCTGGGATCCAAACTAGATATAATCACCACCCTCAGATCTTCCTCTTGCTGTGCTAATACCAGTTTCACTCCTCTCCTCTGATACTTCTTGCCAGAGTCATTGCGTCCAAAGTGCAGGACTTGGCATTTGTCTCCAGTGGAAATCAACTGCCCACTTAGTCAGCCTATCCAAGTCCTTAAGTAAACTCTTATCTCCAGGTGCAACTGCTGCATCTCTCTTTGTGTCATTAGTGAAGAGATGATCCTGTTGACAAATATCAGACATGAACACAAAGAAAAGTGCTGGACAACGGACCACAATGATTTACTCCATTAATCACATGCCTTAGTCCCGACATGATCCCTTTCACCACAGCTTCACCTGTTCTAAATTTCAGCCATGAAGCAATCTGGTTCCTCAGTCTTGAATCTACCTCTAGCTGTTGCAGGTTTCCTAACAGTGGTTTGTGGGGAACAAACTGAAAGGCCTTAAGACAGCTTTGTACTGCTACTCTTCATAAAAGTCTCCTTTAATGCAGCCATGAAGCTGGATCAGGTTCAGATGTCAGCTCCTTCTAGACATGATCCCATTTTGGTTGCTGTCTTAGATATTCTTTTCATAAAGAAAGAGACTCAGGCATTCCCCCAGGATTCTCTCCATGGTTTTCCCCTGCTTCTGTTATTTGGTTAACAGGCCTCTTATTTCCTAGATTTTTTTTCCTGTGGGAGCATGTAAGTTCATCAGAGTCACTGTTTCCATCCATGAATAATGTAGCACAAAAATTAAAGTGCCTTTATGGCAACAGTGGACTCTGTAATGAGGATTTCTGTACTGTGGTACACTGATATTAATAGTGGCATAGTCAAACATTTGTAATGAGGATTTCTGTACTTTGGCACACTATTAGTGGTGGCATAGTTGAACATTTGTAATGAAGATTTCTGTACTTTGGCACATTGATATTAGTGGTGGTATAGTCAAACATTTGTAATGAGGATTTTTGTACATTGCCACACTGATATTAGCGGTGGTGGTGACATAGTCGAACATTTATTTCTGGAGATTTGGTGTGGGGTAAAAGCAAATTTAAATATAATATATTGTTTGTGAAATACAGGTGCAGTTTGAGTTCCTGATTTTCTGCAGAGCAATGCTGCAGATGTGTAGTGAGAACAGTTTCTTCATCCCCACATTTGTCTTTTCTCCACTGCTGTGCAACTGTGAAGTTAATCTATTTAATAAAGGGGCATGGAGTATACAGGAGAGCTTGGCTCCTGAAAAAAAACTCTTTTTTTTTGCTTGTGGTGAGGTCTGCGTATTCCATGCATTTACATACTTTTATTTTAATTTTGTGGGATGCAGTATTAGTGTCACATATACTTTACCATAAATGTTTTTTCAACTTCTCACTCCCTTATACACAGGTATAGTAAGCACTTTTGCACTTGCTAATTACCTGCTAAAGATTTGCATCACAGAAGTATACTAATCAGATTCCTGAGGATTCTGCCTTATACTCATTGAGGTCAATCAGTTCCCTCTCCACCTCCAATGATTCTGTTTTGGTATTTGTTAGATGTTCTCTCCGGTCTGCCTACTATGGCATCCTCCTCTCCTTTTCTTACTGAAAATGATGTGATATATTCATTACATTATTCCATGTTTTCCATGTATTCCTCCCATCCTTGCTCAGTATGGTCAGTTCTGCCTCTATCTTAATCCTTTCTGCTGCACATCTCTAAAAGACTTGTCCCCCTTTTTGCTCCATCTACCATCTCCATTTTACTTTATTGCCCTTTTGCTTGACTCCTTGTACTGTGCTTGTTCTGCCTTCCCACCATCTCTCTTCTAAGTCTTATACATCCTATGTTTCCCCTAGTCATTACCCTTACATTCTTGTGTATCCACATTGACCTTCTCCACATTTTGTTTTTACATCTTTCTCAAAGCTCTGTTTGTATATCTAAGTGTTCCAGCCCTGATCTATTAACATACTTTCTTCACTCACTAATTTTGCTTCCAGACCTCTAATGTTTCACCTAAATGAAGAGTTATATTTCATTGTTTTTTTATTTTTTAAATTATAACAAATACAATTTTTAAAGGACAGAAAATACAAAAAAAAGTATTTTTGCAAGGGTGCAAGACCCCCCCCACACACACACACACATAGTTCACCATGTGGATAGGCTTCCAAACACATTATATTATGTATACCAACTCCACAGTTGCACAATTGGGGGGAGGTGAAAAAAAAAACAGGAAAAGAGCATAGTGGTCTCACATAAACAGCAGGACCATTGTGAACAATGTTAAGTGCATTAGTTTTCAATGAACTCTAATAAAAATATGTCCAAATGCTGTTCACTGAAATTGTACTAGACTCAGTGTACAATAACTGTCCTCTATCTTGTCTTTGATCTCCATTCCCAGTTCAGCATAATCCATTACCCTAAAATCTCACAGCATCATCTGTGGCTTTCTTTTCACACCCTCCCATCTACCCTAAGCATACAGTGACATAGTCACTGTTGGCTAATAGTACTTTTATCTGGCATCCTTGACCACTTTCATCTTGGTTAGGACTCAGCCTAGAATTCCATTCTTTCTGGTACAGTCCTACAACAGCTGGTTGAACCTATCATAGTCCAGGACCTCAGTTAACACTTGCTCCATATCAGCCTGGGCATTTAGGATCTCCAACTCTGATCCTGAAAGATTCAGATCCACCAAGAATATAGCACATATTCTCCAATGGCACTCCATTATTCTCTACCATTAATCAATTCTCCTTCCTTGTCCAAAGCTGACAGCACTATAGAAATCTGCCAGTGCCTCCCCATTACCCAACATTCCTCTGCCTTAATCACCATGACAGTTAGCTTGGCTTCTAACCCAGCCTACTCCCCTGTCTCTTTCATGGGGTGACAGTCAACAATAAAATGGGTGATTCAGAAAGTATCCTATGTTCAAGGAATGCTCACATCTGTACCAGTTCTGAAACATGGTTTAAGGATCCAAAATGCATATCACACAAAAATAAATGCTTAAAAGTCAGAAGCAAAAAAAATGCTTAAAAGCCAGAAGGAAAAAAAATAAAATAAAATAACTCATAGCTAAAAATTGTTCATAGAATAAATATCATCTGTGCTCTGAGTATAATATGATAGAAATCAAGTATCAAGTCTATGCTCCTCCTGAAGCTTTGGGATTTCCTGACTAAACTCAAGAATGAAAAATAAATCAATGAAAGTACAGTTTTTAGGGGATATTAATTACCCAAGCCTTGACTAGGTGAAAGTTATTTATAATGAATGAATGTCACTGAATATCAGTCTTGTTTCACTACCTGAAGCTGCCGACTGCTGCTTCTGTGTTAGTCCCTAGTCTTAGTGCCTTGTAAAAACAAAGTCTGGTTAGTGCACATAAACTTGGCAGATTATTAACCTTCTCAGCAGTATATGATTATTATCATTCTTGCGCAGAACTAAATAACTTGTTTATATAACAGACAACATGTACAACACTGTACAGTTTACAGCTTTAATGTCTTCAAGTTGCTTCTCATACAACAGGAAAGATGTTCTCCATTAAGCAAATCTCACAAGAAATCAGATCAAATCTCACATATATACATTCTTATGAAAGCAGTCTTCTGGGAACTCTCAAAGTCATTACTTTGGTATTTTCCAATGGCATATTGAACTTTTAGGGGGTGTTTCCTGTTTGAGAATATTTCTGTGTGAAAACAGTCTTTTGATATTTCCCGTACTTGATGTCATGCAGTCTCTTAATAAGCTCCTTTGTGTTCTTGTTTAAAGGTGAATTACATGACAGTTCAGTAAGTTGTTCTTGCCTCCAACTCAATTCCTTCCTTGCACCTGTATCTCAGGAATGCCTTATCTGTAATCCATGAAGCTTGCATTAATTACTGAACATTCAGCTTATCCTTATCAGCATTTTTCTCAAGCTGTACCACCATGTTACATTTACAGATGAATACTGTCATTTAGCTGAGAACAGTTTGCCTTTTTAATATATGTATGCTATCAAACAGAAATATATGCATCTAACTGACTATATTATTCTTCATATATTCTAACAACAGAAGTGTATATGCATCTAACTAGCAAACAGAAGTACATGCATTTATAAATCTCTAAATATTTATCTAACAATTCCCTCTGTTTTGTTCTAAAAACACAAAACCAGTCTACATTGGTATAGACTCTTTGGTTAATTGTTATTACTGCATACTAAAAACACATTGGTAAACAAAACCTTTAGCTTTCTTTTGATGCAACACAGTTTTATATTGTCAACACAATGATAACAACCATTACTATTAAAATTGGATGAATTATTTAAACAACTTTTTTCTTTTGAAGACCATCTTGTAAAAATGTCCCACCAGTTATGTGCTGTATTTTCGAATTGCTGAATATGACTCTATACAGTGATGCTCTATAAGGTGATTTTACATTGACAATGCTTGTGGATATTATTGCAAAGGCATTACAGTCTTGTTTTTTGAAATAAACATATATGTCATAAATGTCAAGCTTTGACTCGTTATTATACATACAAATGAATTGAGGAGCAATTTCTATGAACAGTTTAAAACTTGAATGCAGAAAACATGGTTTATACACTGAAGGTTGCTGTTTACATATTAAACCATTTGTGGTACATCATACACTTGCTTGTACATAATGCTTTTGTATTTGTACATACATGGGCTGTAATGTACACTCAGTCTAGTTTACAAACATAGTATTAAACTGAAGCCTGCTAATTAAATATTACTGAAACATTAAAATGTATTTCTGGTATTTTTGTTTTACTACAGTACATGTTGATGGCACCCTAATTACTTAATGACAATAAAAAGCATGGTTGTCTTTTAATAATTATAGAATTATTATCACAGACCAATATGTTTTTTGTACCTTTATTTTAGTCCTTTCTGCAGTAATGTTTACACAGTCAGTGTAGAATTAAAAACCTAGTTGCCTCGTGGTTTGAGCGTCTTTTCTGGCTTGTTGGCTGTTGGTGAAGCACCCTCCAAGAGGAAAAAACGCTGAGAGAAGAAGGGAGCCACTTTTGAGATTTTAAGTATTTTTTCTCTGTTTATTTGCTAAGTTTTTCTGCATAGCTGCCTAGCTTGAGCATTTTCTGGCTTGTTAAACTTGATTTCTGTATTAGTAGCTGTATTTAGAGCACAACCAAAAGCTGTTTGCTGAATTTCCTGTTTGCACTTAATTTTAAATCGTTTTTCTTAAAACTTGCATATTTTCTGTCCTTGACCTAGCACTCTTGTGTGGGGTCATTTACTGCACTGTTATAACTTGATATTACTTGTGAACCTCTGCTATCTCTGTAAAAAACAAACAAAAAAAAAAATCTTGCTCTTTTCCCACTTTTCTGAGAGTTAAAAAAGTTCAGTTACAGGCTTGCTGTTCCTGAACTGTTTGAAAGTTTCTGTGAGGCCATTTTGCTTGGGCTGAAGGAGGGTCTCTGTGTTTATCAGTGGCAGTGACTAACATTGAGCAGCTTCCCTGCCCCCCGGAGAGGTGGTTACTGACTTGAAACTGTAGTTTTATTGGCCACTAGGGGTCATTTCCATAACTCCTTCATCTTCCTCTCTTAAAACCTAGTTGCCTCATGGTTTGAGCGTCTTTTCAGGCTTGTTGGCTGTTGGTGAAGCACCCTCCAAGAGGAAAAAACGCTGAGAGAAGAAGGGAGCCACTTTTGAGATTTTAAGTATTTTTTCTCTGCTTATTTGCTAAGTTTTTCTGCATAGCTGCCTAGCTTGAGCATTTTCTGGCTTGTTAAACTTGATTTCTGTATTAGTAGCTGTATTTAGAGCACAACCAAAAGCTGTTTGCTGAATTTCCTGTTTGCACTTAATTTTAAATCGTTTTTTCTTAAAACTTGCATATTTTCTGTCCTTGACCTAGCACTCTTGTGTGGGGTCATTTACTGCACTGTTATAACTTGATATTACTTGTGAACCTCTGCTATCTCTGTAAAAAACAAAAACAAAAAAAAATCTTGCTTTTTCCCACTTTTCTGAGAGTTAAAAAAGTTCAGTTACAGGCTTGCTGTTCCTGAACTGTTTGAAAGTTTCTGTGAGGCCATTTTTGCTTGGGCTGAAGGAGGGTCTCTGTGTTTATCAGTGGCAGTGACTAACATTGAGCAGCTTCCCTGCCCCCCGGAGAGGTGGTTACTGACTTGAAACTGTAGTTTTATTGGCCACTAGGGGTCATTTCCATAACTCCTTTATCTTCCTCTCTTAAAACCTAGTTGCCTCGTGGTTTGAGCGTCTTTTCTGGCTTGTTGGCTGTTGGTGAAGCACCCTCCAAGAGGAAAAAACGCTGAGAGAAGAAGGGAGCCACTTTTGAGATTTTAAGTATTTTTTCTCTGTTTATTTGCTAAGTTTTTCTGCATAGCTGCCTAGCTTGAGCATTTTCTGGCTTGTTAAACTTGATTTCTGTATTAGTAGCTGTATTTAGAGCACAACCAAAAGCTGTTTGCTGAATTTCCTGTTTGCACTTAATTTTAAATCGTTTTTTTCTTAAAACTTGCATATTTTCTGTCCTTGACCTAGCACTCTTGTGTGGGGTCATTTACTGCACTGTTATAACTTGATATTACTTGTGAACCTCTGCTATCTCTGTAAAAAACAACAACAAAAAAAAATCTTGCTTTTTTCCCACTTTTCTGAGAGTTAAAAAAGTTCAGTTACAGGCTTGCTGTTCCTGAACTGTTTGAAAGTTTCTGTGAGGCCATTTTGCTTGGGCTGAAGGAGGGTCTCTGTGTTTATCAGTGGCAGTGACTAACATTGAGCAGCTTCCCTGCCCCCCGGAGAGGTGGTTACTGACTTGAAACTGTAGTTTTATTGGCCACTAGGGGTCATTTCCATAACTCCTTCATCTTCCTCTCTTAAAAGCTAGTTGCCTCGTGGTTTGAGCGTCTTTTCAGGCTTGTTGGCTGTTGGTGAAGCACCCTCCAAGAGGAAAAAACGCTGAGAGAAGAAGGCAGCCACTTTTGAGATTTTAAGTATTGTTTCTCTGTTTATTTGCTAAGTTTTTCTGCATAGCTGCCTAGCTTGAGCATTTTCTGGCTTGTTAAACTTGATTTCTGTATTAGTAGCTGTATTTAGAGCACAACCAAAAGCTGTTTGCTGAATTTCCTGTTTGCACTTAATTTTAAATCGTTTTTTCTTAAAACTTGCATATTTTCTGTCCTTGACCTAGCACTCTTGTGTGGGGTCATTTACTGCACTGTTATAACTTGATATTACTTGTGAACCTCTGCTATCTCTGTAAAAACAAAAACAAAAAAAAATCTTGTTTTTTTCCCACTTTTCTGAGAGTTAAAAAGTTCAGTTACAGGCTTGCTGTTCCTGAACTGTTTGAAAGTTTCTGTGAGGCCATTTTGCTTGGGCTGAAGGAGGGTCTCTGTGTTTATCAGTGGCAGTGACTAACATTGAGCAGCTTCCCTGCCCCGGAAGGTGGTTACTGACTTGAAACTGTAGTTTTATTGGCCACTAGGGGTCATTTCCATAACTCCTTCATTTGTCCTCAGAGGAGTGGTTTAGGGCAGTGACTTGTGGTTTGTTGGCCAATTTGGGTCATTTCCTGTCTTTTCCAGCCCCTGCTATAAAGCACGCTTTAGCGATTGATTTAGCCCGATTTAGCGCGGAGTTGCTACTGTTGCACACTAGGGCAGTGCCGGTTAAGCAGGTTTAAACTATTCGGGCTACCTAAAGTCCACTCTTCAAATTTTCCCTTAAAACTACCTTCCTCGAACTATACTACTGATCTAATCAGCGTATCCTATAATTAAAAGATCATCTCTACTTGACTCCAAGTAGACTATTCTCTATCTGTTAAATGTAGCACTTGCTCCTACAGTACTTATTACCTTGATACGGCACTCTTGTCATAGATAGTACCCCAAAAAGGCAACCCCCATTTCTCGGTCACCCACGTCCCCCGGAATCTTTTTAAAGTTTTTTGTCTATTCCTTCTAGCATGTCGAGGGATCAGTTGCTAGTGTCCTCTCCTGCTCAGCTGGTGAACCTGGGAATATTGAGGCAATGTTACAATTGCCTCATGTACACAGACAACCCTCTCCTCCTCCCACAAAACACAAATACATGCGAGAGATGCAACTATACGGCCAAACTGGAGGCTGAGCTCTCTCAACATAGGACTGGAAAGACCAGTCAGGAGGAGAAGGTTACCACACACACTATAGACCCAGTCTCACATATTACCATTACAACCTCAAATCATACACATAAACACACAAAGACATACTCGGAGGCTCTGATCAAAAATCTACCAAAACAGCAGAGGCCACCAAAGCAGACACCCAAACAACCACCACCTCAGAACACAACACCTGCAACACATAGACCTCACAGTCAGAGTGTCAAACAGTCACAGCCCTTAAGGCCAAATACAATGCCAGACACACTAGTCATTGGTGACTCCATAGTCAGACACACTGGCGTCCGCTCACCAGACTGAGTAAGGAGAAGGTCACAGTAAGCTGCCTGTCGGGCGCTAGAATCCGCCACATAACGCAAGCACTCAGGTCTCTCAACAGCAGGTACAAATATGATTCAGTCATTGTCCACGCTGGTGTAAACGACCTGAGACGTACCTCCTTGGACTACATGAAAAGAGACATTGAGGAGCTCTCTGATTATGTAGCCCAGACAGGTATGACCCTGACCTTGAGCAGTATCCTACCTTCACCAAGAATGATGCCACAATACAGAGATAAGATGATCAGCTTTAACAATTGGCTTAAACACTGGTGTCATTCAAAGGGGATCCAGTGTCTGTCTGCCTGGGATGACATGCTGGACAAGCCACGCTGCTTCAAGGGCGGCTTGCACCTGTCACCCTGGGATTCGGATATTGGCAAAGGCTCTTGCCACCCCATAGTGCCTTTTTAGGCAAGGCTCAAATTCTAAACCTACCACCCTAGAACACAAAAAGGAAAAAACTAAGGGTAATGCTGCTCAATGCCAGAAGTCTAAATCTCAAAATGCACGCACTCGAGGCCCTTCTCAGTATGGAGAACATCGATGTCTGTGCTGTGACAGAAACCTGGTTCAAGGCTCCTGAGAGCACCCCAGCGCTATCAGGTTTTACCTCATATCATGCGTTCCGGCCCCAAAATCTGGACAATACCAAGAAAGGAGGGTATCCATATTCATCAAGGACACCCACACCTCAAGACTGGTGGCAACGCACGATGCATCGGAGACCATCCAGGTGCAATTAACCATAGGCAAGACTGCTCTGCAAATTGTAGCATGTTACAGGCCACCCTCACAAACTCAGGAACCTCACATGGCCTTCCTGAAAACACTAGAGGGATAAATGTATCACCAAACACCATCATACTAGGTGACTTCAATTACCCTAATATAGACTGGGAACACTACTCAAGCCCAAACACCCTAGCCCAAAAGTTCCTGGAATTCATAAACTCAAATGCCATGGAACAACTAGTCACCATCCCCACAAGAGGAGATAACATACTTGATCTCATCATCACGAACATGGGAGCACAATGTTCAACACCGGAGGTGTACCCCTCACTGGTGAGATCAGACCACAAACTAATCTCGCTGGAGGTCCTCATCCCACCCCACCTGAAATAAAAAGACCACAGTAAAGAACTTCTCAAAAGCCGACTTCACACTTCTAAAGACTAGTGTGGTCTCCTTTAAGGCCCCGAGCAGCGGAAAACAGTACTCAAGCCGCTGAATCACTTACAAATGCCTTCTACCAGCACCTGCAGGACTGCATGGATAAGGCAATCCCAAGCAAAACAAAGACTCTTTGTACCAAAGGCAAGCGTCCAGTCTGGTGGACCCCAGCCATAAACAAACTCTACAACAAAAGGAGGAAGCTACTACAAGATAGAGCAAAATCCTTAAAAGGTAAGACACCCTTGATCACTATAAGTAAAAACTAAGAGCTCTCATAAAATCATCCAAAGCAAATTTCGAGAGAAAAATAGCTAAAGACTCAAAAGACAATCATAAGGCCTTCTTTAGCTATGTTAGAAACCTGGGAGGAAACTCCCAGATATGCTCAGAGCTAGTTCAAAATGATGTGAAGATTACTGATCCTACAGACATTGCCAACATACTGGCTGACAGGTTCAGTGCAAACTTCTCCCCTCCCCAAAGGAGAGATATCTATACCAAACGATTGCAGCCCCCAAACATCTCCAGCCCAAGTGAGAACTGCTCTCTCCAAAGCAAAAACACAGCATCCATGGGACCTGATGGTGTCCCCGGCTGTGTGCTCCATGAACTCAATGAGGAATTAAACCCACAGCTAGGACAGCTGTTTAATCAAAGTCTTACCTCTGGATACGTACCCAGGGTGGCGCACTGCAACTGTGGTACCACTTCACAAAGGCGGTGCCTCCACCGACCCTGGAAATTACCGGCCCATTAGCTTGACAAGCCTTATCTGCAAAGCCATGGAGAGGATCATAATGGACCTCATAAATAAAGACATAGGGAATTTGCAGACTTTGGATCCAACCCAGTTTGGCTTTGTCAAAGGCAGATCATGCCTTTTAAACTTGGTTGACTTTTTTGAAACAGTCACCAAAGCCATTGATGAGGAAAAGGCAGTCCATACAGCCTACCTCGATCTGGCTAAGGCCTTCGATACAATACCCCATTCGGGTATCATTGAAAAACTCATCAGCTTAAATGTCAACCCATACATCACAAGATGGGTTGCAAACTGGCTGAGTGACAGAACCCACAGGGTCAGAGCTGCTGGCGCCATGTCAGACTCAAAGCCTGTCACAAGTGGTGTCCCACAGGGCTCAGTCCTGGGCCCACTCTTGTTTGGCATCTACTTTTCCAGTACAAGCAAACACAGGAGGGTTATGGCTGACAAAGTTTGCAGATGACTGCAAACTGGCGCCATAGTAGAAAACACATCTGACACAGATATCCTTCAGAAGGGTCTCACAGAAACGGATAACTGGTGCCAGAGCCACGGCCTAAAGTTAAATGCCAAAAATGCATAGTCATACCCTTCGGGAAAAACAAGGTTACCCTAGCTACCAAATAGGTGGCAATCCACTGAGCACAGAAGAAGTTATCAGGGACCTGGGGACCCAGGTTGATAGTAGTCTGTCATTCGACACCCATGTAGCTAAAGTAGTTAGGAAGACCTTCTACATTGCCCACCTTATCATGAAGGGATTCTCATCTAGATCAAGGGAGGTCATAGTCTCCCTTTACTCATCACTCATCAGACCAATGATTGAGTACAATGCCCCATTCGGAATGTATCTGACCCGACACTTGCAGCAGCTGGAGAGGCCACAAAGTTCCTCACCAAAAGGATAAAGGGTCTCAAAAATCTGTCCTATGCTGCCCGACTGAAAGAACTCCAGCTCTATTCAGTCGCCACGCTTGCTCAGAGGTGACCTTTGCCTAACATACAAGGCCATGTCAAACCCAGATTTGATGAATATGCTTCACCTCAAAAAATCTAGATCCATCAGAGCCACAAGGGCAGGAGACTTAAACCTTGACACGGCTATTAATAGGACGTGCTGGAGGGATAGATTCATCACCCAAAGACTCCCTATGCTGTGGAACAAAATCCCGGTACATGTGAGGCAGAGCACCTCGCTGGCCTTGTTCAAGAGAAATCTTGACCAATGGATGGGAGATCGCAGATATACCCCAGGGATTACCTCAGTGTCACTGCTCGACAGAGGCACAGCAAAATAATGGGTATAGTTCCCCATACTAAAGGGGTGGCGTAAGCCACAAAACGATGGGCTAGGCTTGTAAATGCCCTCGGGCAGATAGCCTAGTATGAACCAATGAACCAATGAACCAATGAACCAATGAATAGTGCCATTCCCCCTGTAGTATGCAGCATTTTATTGTAGTATTGTTTATTTGCTTTATGCTGTGAGAATTGAAAAGAAATCCACTACTACTAGTAGGTATGTGCACTCCCCCCTTGTGTTGTCAAGGACCTGCATAATTTATTTGAATTGCATACCATGGCCCATTTACTAGCTGTACTCGGTTTAACTGAGTTGTTGTTGTTTTTTTTTTAATATTTACCTGCAAACAGATTATTAATGAATCTATGCACAACTGTGATGTTTTATTGCAATTACCAAATAGGGTTTCTGTAGACTTTCTTGCTTTTTGCTTAGTGCTGCATGTGGCTACTTAACAATTATGTTTTGGTAACAAATAAATGTAAGCCAACCTGGCCTGGCAACCAGTCTTGTTTTTTGACCTTATAAATTTCAGTACAAGTAACATTTTCTCTCTTCAACATTTCTTGTAACTACCTAGCTCAAACTGGAAAGATCCAAACTCATATAAAACACAATTTCTTACTTTCTTCCCTTTCTGCACATTTCAAACTCTGTTTCTTAACCCCTTCAGCACTTTCTTTACCGTCAGTCATTTATTAATACACTTGCAACTTGATATTAGAATGCAGATGTAAAACACTTCGAATTATAATAAGTATTTGTAATTTGCATAACTACGCATAAATTTTAAATTTGGGGCTTTATTTGTAGTATTTACCCAATACAACCTTATATTACTAACATAGCATTTGAATACTGTTTTTGCTGGAGTCTCTGCTATTTTCATTGCTATTACACAATTAAAAAATAGTATAAGAAACAAATGAGATATAGGCTTGACTAACACACACTTAAAACAAATATATTTACATTATTTACATTTGCTGTTGTCTGCCTTTTGCTCTTGTGCATTTTAAACAGATGCGCTTTAGGTGAAAAGAAAATACATGCATGTCAGTTTTGTGACCTCATGTCTTTACTGCTTTTAACTACTCTCATCTGGTTTTATGCCACAAAACTGTTCTGTTATTTGAAATGGTGATTTTGAAATTATTTAACAGCTTAGCTATGAGGGACTGCCCTTGCGTGTATGCTATGAGAACAGGGTCATACATTTTACATTACTGTTTAACTGATAAGTGTCTTGCTTTAACTGAATTAAATTTACATTAGATTCTGCTGTGTACACTAATCATTTTCTAAACGTAGAGTAGAAGTCATAAATTATTTTTTATTAGTGTAGCTAACTGCTGTTGCATATGTAGAGACATGCTCTAATGGCACCAGCTCTCAGAAAAGGGTCACATCAGAACCAAACGATTTTAGGCCCATCCATTTGTCCAATATTCTATGTAAAAATCAAGAAATGACTAGTAGTGAAGTTAATCCAAAGTAATATAAGGAGCCAACTTCTGCTAGATATTGAAAGGTAGTGGATTTGTTAAAAGTAAGCGTCAGCCTTTTGAATTATGTTCTGTCCTTTAAAGAGGTAATAACAGCATTTGATTAAGGGCCAACAATGTATGTTGCTTATCCTGACCTTAAATAGTGTTCAACATAAGGGCATATACAGCAAATTAAAAGTATAAAATGTCAGTCTTTTGTAATTCAACCGACAAAACAGGAGAGAACAACTTGGGGGGGGGGTACCAGTCCTTCCCAGTGGGGGTTTATCAGTGGTGACTGATAGGGCTCTGATTTCTTAGGTTCATAGATTAGTACTAGGCTAACTGCCCTTGCGAGCCATTTTAAGCCTAGCCAATTATCCCTTGTGAGAATCAAACCCTGCACCTTGTGTTTGTAAGGCAAACACCTTAACCATTAGGCCACCCTCCCACCTTAAACTAACTGCCCTTGCGAGCCATTTTAAGTTTAGCCAATTATCCCTTGTGAGACTCAAACCCTGCACCTTGTGTTTGTAAGGCAAACACCTTAACCATTAGGCCACCCTTCCTTCTACTGTGTCTTTAGCTAAGAACCTAAGACGTTGATTTTCCAGATACAAAGTCAAAGAAGAAAGCCTACTGCAGAGGGAACAGAGGCCTGGCATATTGAAGAAGATGCATGGTTGTGGGAAGCACCAAGGCAAAACAAGCACTGCTTGTGATGGTCTTTATGGGGAATATGTCTCCCACACTGGCATTTACCCTTCTTGGATGACATGAAACCCCACAAGCAATAAAAAGAAAAGATAAGATGCAATAAACCCCAACAGGGCTCTTATCTGAAACAGCTTGGAGAAAGCAATAGAACAGGCATTCAGACAGATGATCAAGAGATGGTGTTCAGACTGGTGGCAGAGAAGTTCTGAGGATGGTATGTCCGGACATCACCTTTATGCCATGTGCTACATGAGGAGCATACATGTGACATACGGTGTACCATAGAGCAACCACTTTGACATACTGGCCAGATGTCGGGTCACCCTTGACATAGAATCCCCTAATGTTATGAATACTGCAACAGTGAATGGAAGGACATCAACTGTTTCAGTAAAATGTGTCCCCTATCAGTTCATTAAAAAATCAGTTAATTGAATGGCATTTTCAGTGCAATTACATCGAACATGCCATTTGTCAAACTATTCATACTGAGATTGCAGTACAGTCAGGATAAGGAAATTTGCCCTTTATCCATTGCAGTACGATCTCACAGTAGGTATATATAATTAGCCAGGGGGGTGGGGTTGTGAAGGGAAGTTGATGAAAAACATTTCCGATGAAATGCCGTTTGTTGAAGTGACAGTATGATGAAGTGATAAAGACCCCAGTGAAAGATACCACAGCTCTCTAAGATAGTCTACCCACACAATTTAACATAAACTTAAATAATAACTTTTAAGTGACTTATGGAATTTAGTCATGACAGTGCACTATGAAAGCCATTGAGGCTGTATTTTCCACAATGTGGGACATGAAAGGAAAAAGAGTGAAAAATGGATATTTCAAAATTAATCTGGAAAATCATAACCAACCCCTGTGAGGGTGAGCACAAAACCTGAAAGAGTCAGTATAGCAAAGCAAGTTCATTCAGGTTAGAAGGTCGTGGGTCATGCAAGGGCAAAACTAATTTCAAGACCTTAAAAACAATTATGTGACATGCTGAGAGTGAGTGCAGCCTAAGCAGAGCAGGAATAATATGTAGATATCACAATGTACATGTTACCTCAGGCAGAGACCTCCCCACTGCTTCGCTGGGGAAACAGAAGGTATGTGGAAGGGCATAAGCCTCCTTTCCTGGCTAAGCAGTTATAACAAGTCTGGGAGTGGCTTAAGGGAGAGAAGGGAGGGCCACTTAGCAGGACCAGCAATAAAGAGCTACTAGTTAGTTTTGGAAATTCCCCAAGTCATAAAAACGATTCTAGATTAAATAAAGTGCAGAAATTATTTACCTCTGTCATTAAATCTTCTAGCTCTAAATAGAAATAGCTGGATCTCAAAGACTGACGGCACTGATAAGGTATTCTTATTTACATTCGAAAACTGGAAGAGAAAGCTTGTACATTTAACAGGATATCAATAAGTAATGAAGTGGTCACCCATCCACAGGACGGAGGACAGTCCCCACTACCAGACTCTCATCTGGATGAATGGATGTGACATTAAGACTTCCAGGGCAGGAACTAATGGGGCATAGGGCTCTCGCCTAATCTAGGGATGCCTAGCTCCTGTCACCATGGAACAAATGAGCTGACTCTGTGGAGGTAGTGGTGCCACTGGGCAGGGTCCTAAAGAGGTAGGGAGTGTAAAAAGCTCTTAGGACATTGGTAAACAGTAATTTGAAGTCTGACCAGTGTGTATTGATCACAGTCAGAATACCATATTGCTCATCTATTTCTAAAAAACATATTTTAGCACTTCATAGAGAGCAACATACCACTTTATACCTTAACAACTGGATCCATAGCCATTATTTAATAACATTCTGTACTTGGTAGCCTTCAATCCAACCAACTAAAATAACTTGAAAAGATACAATTCCTTACTAATTGGGTTTGGAAGCATGCACTATTCAAAAAAGGCTTCAGGAATTATCATTATCAATATGAACTTAATGCAGTCAACTTTCCTGAAGGCCAGTAGTTCATACGCTTGACAAGTGAACCTATAAACCTACACATTAATACTGAGGTACTCCTGTTGGGTTATCTTAATATAGACTAAAGATCATTTCTACCATCTACTAAAGATCTTCACCAAATAATAAGGCTTAGCACAAAAACAGTATGGTTTCAGGAAGAAACAGTATCTTAGACTTGGTACTGTCAAAAAAGACGATCCATCTCCATACCTCTCAACTGTACAGATTTTTGCAGAATGTCCAGATTTTTCCTCATATTTTTGTTCCGTTTTTTCATAAAATTGTGGTTTTCTGGCAAATTAGTGGCAAATCATTAAAGATTCAAGTCAGAAAATAATGACAGATATTTGAGTTTCACACTTCATACCCTTCAGAAAATCCATACTGATGCAAAACATGTTATTCTAACAACTTTCTAAGTTTGTAAGAGAAATATTTAAAAATCGTCCCTATTTTTGGGTCTATGTCCCACTTTTATTCATGGCTTTGTCCAGATTTCTTGCACTAAGAGATTGAGAGGTATGTCCATCTCCTCTCAGCTAGAACTCACCCAGATATGATTAGTGATCATTACCCAATACAGTACATCTGAAAGCAAGCCAAAATATTGATAATTGTAAAACTGCATTAGTGTTAAGAAGAAACAACATACAGGCTTTTCTACCATCAAGCTGCAAGCAGGAAAGATTCTGCATAAACACTTGATTTCACCTTTAAAATATAGAATTTGGAAAATCATAGGCCATTAAGACAACAACATTAGAACAATGTGGACTCTAGTTCACCTTGCATTGCCACTAGCAAGGAGGCTTAAAATGCAGACTCAAAACCATTTCCTCACCTGTATTTATAATATACAGAAACACCACAGGCACAGACTGCTATGCAGACTTCTTACTTTTATTCATATCACATCCAGAAGGCATCCTGCAGTTAATTAGGGATACTATCTTCATCTACACGATTTTATCAACATATACTACTAAATCCAAATCAAGAGCATTTCTCCCTGTTTCTGAGGCATAGTGGGATAAAGTCCTGCCTATGTCCCAGATGACCCAAGACTGATTAATGGCTCAGGTGCTAGAAGATCTAAGCAGAGTACGGATGGGAGTGAGCAGCTTGTACAAGCTTGTCCTTCCTGAGAAGATAGAGATGGTGGTTTCTAGTAGGTTGTTTGTTTCCATGCAAACAGAGAATTAAATGTTGACAAAAGCCATAAGGCTGGGGAATCTGGGCTTTGCGATCCCAGCTAATGGTACCCTCAAGAGGCATGTGTGAAGAAGCACACAGCACAGAAGAGTGTAGGATGCCTCAGCAGTGATGCAGGTGCCATGTCAGCCAATAGTGGTAGGGTTTGGGCCATTTAAAGAGAATGCCTCAATGAATGCATGCATGACAGCACCATGATCAGCTCTCACCCAATGGGATAAGGAGGAGTCAACAGTGATGTTTGATAGAAAGCAGACGGGAGGAATAAAAACAGCATTTCTACTAAACTGTAGCCCCTTACCCAGTACATTTTCTTTACCCCCCGTATATATTTTCTTTTTTTAATTACAGTTGGACATCACATTTCCTGACATCAGTATCTTATTCTGTCATAACCAGTGACACATTTAGAAAAACTAACTATGCTAAAATTAGCCAACAGTTGGAGATACAGTGAAAAGAATGGGTCTACATTTTCTTACCATTTGAAAATAACTGCTACAGAATTACTGCCATGCCTAAGCATTGTATGCAGAGCCATCTACTTCTCTGGATCATTTCCCCATCACAGTTCAGAAGAACTATAACAAGATACTTTTGAACTTCATCTTTCATGCACTGAGCATGACTTACCACTACATATTGCCCAACAGATGAGGAGTGAGGTTTCTATGCTTACACTCGTATATTTGGCACTATAATTAGACCTCATCTTCTAATGAGCAATGTTGCCCTACTCAGATATCTGTGACAATCTGCACATTCCCCATTTTTCCTCAGTCTAAGCTGCTTCTAGTAAGGCAGTGTTTACAGAAAGCCAACCCTTGAACTGCATTTAATATTTATATTAGAGCGCTATACTCATTTACTCATTGTTATACTTATTCTCCACAAATAGTCTTTATCCTGCCTGGCCGCATATCAGCACTCTCACACAACATGAGCACTCCTTTTTCATTTTGGCTCTTTCTCTCCTTCAGCTACTGTCACCCCTCAATTCTCTCATTAAAACTTTACACGTCTAGAACTCAGAAGGTCTGATCATTTAGTCAGAATGTATTTACCGATCATTGTCTTATCAGTTACCCACATAAAAAAATAAAATATGCTTACTTTAAAATACAAATTAGCCATCCAATAAAGGATATACCACCTTATTTTAAACATCAAATACATTTACATGTATTTTATTGTGTTAACTTTTTAACTAGCTCCTATGCCTCATCAAGTTCACCCCCCAACACACATACACACACATCTTGACCACAAGATATCGTTTTCAGCAGGACCACTGAAAACGCAGTAATTATGCTTGAGTATCTACCTTATAAGGAATTTCTGCTTTAAATGTCTCTATCAGCGTATGTACCCCACCCTCCAAGTCAGCAACTGCATTGATAGAAATATACTGTCCACGTCCATTTTTATACACCATGTACTTCTCCATGTACCATTCACTTTTACTTTCATGCACCTTATATACTTACTAGTTGTCCCAAGCATCAAAGTCAAAAGAAGAGCCTGTTTTAAAGGTCTTTTTTAACACCTTTACTGAATTATCACTTAAGGCATAGGCAAATACACAAATATATATAAAAAAACATATTAACATGTTCCCAGTTACAAACATTATGCATCACAGATATTGCTTTGCATAACTAGCATCAGTACAACATTACTTAATTTGCTCAATTATATCTCTTAAACCCCACTCCTCCTCCTGAACATTATTATGCATGTGTTTCTCCTGTAATTTCCATTTATTCTATGTAATTTCCTCCTTCCCTTTTCTAAAGATCCCACTTCCAGTTCTTTTATCTCTGTTCCAGCATTCAATACTTCAAATATGATTGGTTTAGACTTTGAATTACATTTTCTAGTAATTGCTTTCATAGCAGCCACCAAAATTAAAATTAATAAGGCCTTACTATGTCTAGGCATTTCAGACCTTGTATCCCAGCTCAAAAGAAAACATCATTTCCTAGTTACACCCAATTTGCTCACCCAATATTTCTCACAGACTACTCTGTAAGGAATTTGTAAAGTCTGACAATTCATTGTTTGTGTCTTTTGGCTTTTCCCGGTTAGGGGTCGCCACAGCAGAACTCCGGTCCGCTAATGATTGGTAGTTGATTTTTACATGCTGAGTTACCAGCCCTGACGCACAACCTTCAACGAAGGTACGCCCATTCACGCATGTCTCCACACAGAAGACACAGCTGAGAATCGAACAGCATCTTACTCTGAGGCGACAACGCTACCGCAGCACCACCACCGCTGATAAAGTCTAACAATTCATTACACTCCCAAAATATATGTTCCCAGTTATCTCTTCCTTCCCTCCTCACACATTTGTCATCTACCTGAGGAAACATTTTTGCAGCCTGATTAGGTTATAAAAATACCTATGCAAACACTTCTAAACAAAAACCCTAAATCTTCTAGACATTGTTGCATATTTGGGAGCCATACAAATCCATTCATCCATCCACAACCCCCTTTTTTTTTGCATTTTTGTACAAGAGGTCAGGGTGCCACTTCAATGGTGACAATCATCTAGAGCCAAGGTTTGCACCACTGGGTGACTAGCCCTGCCATGATAGTTATTTCACACCACACACTTGTATGTGCACTGATATCTATGGCCAATTTAGAGTGTCCAATCCACCTACTGCATGTTTTTGGATTGTGATAGGAAACCGAAGCACCCAGAGGAAACGCATGTGAACACAGGGAGATGTAGACTTCACACAGAAGACACCCCAGCCGAGAATCAAACTGGGAAACTCTTGCTGTGAGGCCCTTGTGAATTGCTTATCCAGTCTCACTTCACAATATTTTCTAACTTCCTCTGATTGGTTCCTATAGTTATGCAATGTTTTATATGCCCTACTAATTATCCTCTTTTTAACACCAGCTTCTGTTTTAGATTCATCTAAAAACTGTTCCAGAGCAAGTCTTTCCCCTATCCCTTTCTCTTTGTCTATACTCTGATATCAATCCCTGATAGGGAAGGCAGTCTCTAGCATGCAGTTCAAATGTCTTCTTGGCCTCTTCCCATATTATAACCTTTCCCTCTTTAGTTACTTGCTCCCAATATGTTGGTTCTTTTGCCAGTTGTCTCCAGTAAATTCCAGCCCCTGCTTGAGTATTCTCTGTACCACCAATTGTAGTCATCCCTATCTCAAAATCTCCTTTCTCCATTCTCATGTTGGCTTAGTTCTTAGAACAATTTCTGCTACTTTATGGATTGCTTTAAAGGTCTTGTCCATTTCTTGTGCCTTATTCACCACCCCCAAATGTAGCAGTCAATTTGGCCAAAAAGAGCTACTGCAAGGAGCATTGAACACTAAAGAGTGTTATTAAGAGTATTGATCTGAAAAGAAGAAGCTGCTTTGTTTCATTCAGCTTCTTTGCCTTACACTGCCGCAAACTCAGAAGCTACATTGACTGAGATACAGCTTTCACTGTGAGCACTGGAGCTTCAAAAGTTTTGTCTGAGTATTTAACTCTAAAGGGGGAGGGGGTCAGCATAAAGTCTACAAAGGGCATTTGAGCAATTGTCATAATGCATCCAATTCTGAAACAAAAAGGGATCAGAGCTTCTTCTCCAAATAAACTAGTCATCATGGAAAAATCACACAAGGCCATCTGTGCAAAGGAAATACCCTCATGCAATCTTCATTCAATATGCTATAGGAGACTGCCTTTAGATATGAGCTATTAGAAAAATAGTTCTAGAATATAATAATTCTTAATATACAGCAGGCAGAGTAATCCGGTCTATGATCCTCACTCTTCAGCTGTGTGTCCTTATCACCTCTAACTTGCCCTCTGCAGTTTTCATATCTTCCAGTAGTAACTAAGCATGGACATAGCATTCTACTGTTACTTACCCCACCCTCCCCACCAATAAATACACATGGATTATGTTTGAGCTAACCATTCTGACTGCCATTATAAACTGTGGAAAATACATTCCATGACTATTGATCTGCTTCATTATAAGCTTGCTATATCTGACAAACTGTCCAAAAAGCACCAACTACAGCAGTCCCCTTGATATTTGTTTTAGTCAGGAATGACAGTTTATCACATATTGTATCATTTAATTGCAACAACTCTTTAGTTATAATGTTGCTGTAACTATTCTTCAAGTTAAAGGGATAACAGACTATATTTCTGGAACCTTAACCTAAGAAAGAAGCAAGCATAAATCTCCATATTCATACCTAGAAGGTCATGGTGCCAGGAGTTATGAGTGGACCTTGTAACACTCTAAATACCAAACCTATTAGAATTGTGTGGAAACCAGCACCACCACTAGTGCACAAGCATAGAGATGCCTGGACTTTGTCAATGCAAATACCATGGAACAATTAGTCAGAGTACCCACTTGGGGGAATAACATCTTGGATCTTATCCTTAATAACATGGCACCAGCTTGCACAATACCTTACATATCTTCATCACTTCTTAGGTCTGACCATAAAGCAGTCCCCACCCAAGGTACTTTTAGAAAAAAATTTTAAGACAAACTATTGACTCCTAAGTGATACATTGGCAAGCTTCAAATCCCCCCAAATCCAGTTAACTCCACTGCATATCCAGAAATGTACACCACCACACTATGCCAGCATGTAAACTGCAGCTAAACCCCATAAGAACAAGTGCTGGGCAAACCCCAGAAACAAATCCACATGGTGGAACCATAATATCAACAAGCTTTATAATAACATGAAAATGATTTTGACCAAACATAGGAAAAGTATTTCCCAGAATATTAGAGCCCTTACCACTGAAATAAACAAATAACTCAGAAGCTTAATAAAATCCACCAAAGCCAAGTTTTAGGCTAAAATACCTACCCAAGTCAAGGACGATCACAAAGCATATTTAGTTATGTTTGTAATATCAAAAGCACAATGCAGCAATGTGCTGAGCGTATTGTGAAACATGCTACCTACAATGAGGCTGAAGATATAGTGAACCTACAAGCCAATAAATGTACTTTTAACTTTACCCTTCTCTCCCTTCCTCTGTCCCTCAAGATATACCCCAAACTGGCTTGTCTATAGCTATCACACAAGACCAAGTACTGTCAAAAGCTAAAAATATTGAATCGATGGGTCCTGACAATATCTCTGGCTGCATCATAAATAAAATGAACTATAATTTAGCCACACCCCTAACAACACTGTTCAGTCTCAGCCTCCATACAGGTTTTGTACCAGGTGAATGAAGAACAGCTACAGTCATTCCCCTGCATAAGGGAGGGCCTTCCACAGACTCCAGCAATTATAGATCCATAAGTCTGATCAGCCTCATATGCAAAGCCATGGAAAGACTTATTATGGAGCTAATCAATCAGGGCTTAGGGAATCTCCAAAAACTGGACCCATCTCAGTTTTGATTCATCAAGAGCAGGTCATGCTTACTCAACTAGGAGATTTTTTTGAAACTGTCATCAAAGTACGGATGATGGCAAAACTGTACACACTGCATACCTCAACCTGGCCAAAGATTTTGACACAGTTCCCAAGTCGGAAATAATAAAAAGTTAAATAAACAGGAAATAAACCCTATGCCACCCACTGGATTGCTAAGTGGCTCACAGACAGGAAGCAAGAAATCAAATTAGGGGAAGTTACCTTCACTAAGCAATCAATCACCAGTGGAGTCCCCCAGGATTCTGTATTGGGATATCCCCTGTTTGGCATCTACGTTTATGAAGTAAAAGCCAATACCAAAGAACTCTAGTTGACTAAGTCTACAGATAACTACAAGCTAGGAGCAGTCATTGACTCTCCTGTAGGAAGGTTTGTCCAAAATAAATAACTGGTGCCGAAATCATTCACTGAAACTAAATGCCAAAAAAGTCTATTACTGTATCCTTTGAGAAATCATCTACCCCAGGGAACTACCACATTAACAATATATCCCTAAGAGATGATCCAATTGTCAGGATTTGGGAATTTATGTGGGCAATGACCTAACTTTTGACCATGTGTCCATTGCTGTAAGAAAGTCCTTTTTATATATTGCACAGCTTATAAACAAATGGATTGTGCCTGGATCTAGGGATGTCATTGCCCCCCTTTACTCAGTCCTTATTAGGTCAATCATTGAATATAATGCCACCTTTGCTATGTCTCTCTCTAGGCAAATGCAACAACTAGAATGCCCACAAAGATACCTTACTAAAAGGATACAAGGCCTAACAACATGTCCTATATGGACTGACTCAAAGCCCTGTCACTATACTTGGTATCCTACAGACTGTGAAGAGATGACCTGTGTCTGGTATACAAAGCATCCTCCGACTCAATACCGATGGCCCATTGCACATCTGCAAGTCAAATAGCATCAGAAATATTGAGTTGAGAGATCTAAATCTCTTCTGCAACATCAACAGAATGGTTTGGAGGGAAAGACATATCTCGCAGAGGATCACTGCTCTGGAACAGACTCCCCAGCCACATAAAACAAACTTCATCCTTGTCCAGATTCAAGCAAAACTTGGATCTATGGAGGTGAAAGAGAAAATCTACCTCCCCCATACTAGTAATGGAGAGAGGCACCTCCCAAATGCTTTAGCCCATGCATGGGTCACCTCAAATTATCTATACTATGATCCACTTAATATAACATTATTGACCATGGGATGGGTAAAGTCAAGCTCTAACCAAATGGGATAGGTTAATTCAAGGACAAGAAGGGAAATTAGCTAGGCTTAAAATGGCCCTCAAGGGTAGCTAGCTTAGTACTTACCTATGAACCTACATTAAACTACAGACAAAAGCAAGCAGGTCAATGCACATAGTAAGCCTGTCAAGACAAACCTTTTTATTACCTAGAAATATTTATACAAAAGAGTACTGAACAGTTTTGCTCTTACAGCCTCCCTCCATAACCTAGGCTATGAACTATCAATGAGCTGCTTCCTGTGGAATGGGGTTTGATTCCCTCAGCCTTCATTTGCCTACTATGTGACCTTAAGCAAGTCACTAACTAGATAACTGTGCATTTGGGTTTGGCTCCATAGTATATATATATATATATATACACACACACACACATTTATACACAAACACACATATATACATACATACATATATATATATATATATATATATATATATATATATATATATACACACACACACACACACACACACACACACACACACATGCACACACACACATACACATATAGATAGATAGATAGATAGATAGATAGATAGATAGATAGATAGATAAAATATAGGCACACACACACACCTTCTGATGAGACAGCAATCAGCCAATGACCTCAGTAACATCTCACTTTCAAGACCTGCCCCCTATTGTTCCATAAAGGGACTACTGTATCCTTCTGTGTTTCACTTCACACTTGAACACAGTTCCTTTATTTCGTACCCATCTCACCAAACATACACTTGATCTGGGATTCTCTTTCTACCACAAGTCTCTTTCCTCTGAATTCATAATTCACTCTCTGTATAGTATAGCTTACAAGCCAGTATAGTCAGTTTTATGCACTTCTATAAATATCTAAAGCCAAAAAAGTATAAAATAACAGTATGCTACCCATGGACCATGCTTATAGTAATATTCAGAGATAAAAAACTTTACAAGCTCATACCTTATTTGAAGTGATATTCAGCTCAACCTGTCATATGAAAATACTATTTCAGAAGTAAAACTTGTTCAACTAAATGCATGTAGTTTAAGCAATAACGTCTCCATAGTTCACAGGTGGTTAATACATTATATACATGATATAACACCAGTAGTAGAGACATGGCTTAAGCCCCACATCTTAGAGGACAGGAAGGGTAGCAGTCATATTCCATAACATTATTTACTGCACTGGGAGTCATATCCAGATCTCCTCTTCTTTTGAATCAAAAGCAATTTTGGCAACTGAAAAGAGAGAGAATTTCAAACTCCACACCATTGTCTGTATGTATATTTCTCCAGATGTTCCTTCAACTAAGTATGTAAACTTCTCACCAAGGTGAAGCCCACCCCTATAGCAGCTGGCATGTTCTCTGCACCTTAAATGAACCTTGTATTGGATGCAATTACTTATTTTGCTTCCATTCTAGTTAACCATTTCATCAGTGAAAAGTCCTCTATGATCATTCCTTCTCATAAAAGCAACCTGTGAATGGCTTTATCCAGCTATTGATTTGTTACCTTCCTCTCTCCCGTTTCCAAAATTCTCTAAAAATGTATATATAAAGAACTCTCTAGGTATATATATATATATATATATATATATATATATATATATATATATGGGAGCGCTACAAAATCCTGAAAGCCCAAAATACCTGAAGACCAAAATCCTGAGACCAAAATCCTGAAAGTTCAAAATACTGAAAACTCAAAATCCTGAAAACACACAGGATACCAACAGTTACTATATTCCAGCACAAGTATATACAGAAACATATTACACTTCAACTATATGCAGGGGGGCAAGCCCACCTACACCCCCACACCCCCTGCTACTTAAATATATCAACTCCAAGATTACACTTCACTACACTAAGTGAAATCTTGGAGTTGATATATTTAAGTAGCAGGGGATGTGGGGGGTGCAGGGGCTTGCCCCCTGCTTATACTTGGAGAACAGTAATATGGTTTGTGTTTTATTTGTTTCTGTATGTACTTGTGTGCTGGAATATAGTAACTGTTGGTATCCTGTGTGTTTTCAGGATTTTGAGTTTTCAGTATTTTGAACTTTCGATATTTTGGTCTCAGGATTTTGGTCTTCAGGATTTTGGTCTTTCAAGATTTTGTAGTGCTCATATATATATATATATATATATATATATATATATATATATATATATATATGGTTTACTATCGTTTGTGCGAACGACAGTCTGTCAGCAGCAATGCTGCCGAACATCAGAATGTCATGAACAAAATTTAAATGGATGGGATAGTCGAACACACTTATGCGAATGCAGTAGTGCATTCGCATAAATGTATTTGATATCTGCAAGGAGATCGCGGTACAGTGGGGATTGGAAATTCATCCATATCCCCACTGTAGTGTGATATCAGAGTTAGAATATATTAGTAGCGGGGGGGTGGGGGGGCTTGCCCCCCTGCAAAAACGTGATATGTCATATAGGAGTCTGATTTACATCAGCTCCTATATGGCTATCACGTGATGGCTTCGGTAACAATGTCGACTCAAATGTGTCGATCATTTGGGACGACATTGTGGCCATTCGGAATGTTTGTGTTCGGGTTCACTTTTCATTGTTTTGAATGGCAAATCATTTGCTGTTCGTACAAATGATAGTAAAAAAAAAATATATATATATATATATATATATATATATATATAGTTTACCTTTGAAAGGTTGAAAATCAACCTACAGAACGGCCCCTTTGTGCGAACTGGAATGACGAAAATCGTCAGTCCAATCTGCACCGAAGTTCGAAAATCAGCAAATCGAAAACCAGATTCGCTGATTTTTGAGCTTCGATTCAAAGACAAAGCGTAATACAGGGGAGGCTGTGCCCCCCTGCACCCCCCACACCCCCCTACTTTATTATTCTAACTCTGAGGTCGTACTTGAAAAAATTACATGGAGCTGCTTACTGCTTGGTGTGATGGATTTGCAGTGTTCTTATGACACTCAGTCTTGCTGGCTAGATTCTGCTAAAATTCAAAGTCTGATTATATTTGCATTCACAGTCTGTTGCATACAGAAACTTGCAGAATATACACTGATGAGAGAATATACTTTGCAGCATCAACTTTAAAGAGCAGTAACAAATAACTTTTTATAATAAATCAAACGAAACCACATTGCAGCTTAAAAGTACTGTTCCAACTTTACTTCTCATATAGTACAGATGATGTGAGAGATATAACATTTACCTCAGAACACCAAATGTGTTCCTACCATATCCCTAAACAACTGGATTTATACAGCTCTTTATATACTCTTTTTAAACATATTTTGGAGAATTGCTTATCCTGTAGAAACAATACTAAACTTCCTTGTTTAACAATGTCTTGTAAGAGACCAGCTTTTCTGACAGTGTGAATATCCTGTAACAGTGTCCTGATGTCCATGTAGAAAAACATATTTTTGAGGAAACACATTGTCCTGTATTCTATTTGAATCTGTGTATAGAAACATGTGTTCTTATGTCAATGCTGATAAGCATATCCTGTTTTTATGAAGAAAAACATTTTGAGAAAACACATTGTCAGAGATCAGCTTTTCTGACAGTGTGAACATCCTGTATTTTATTTGGATCTTTGTATAAAAAACATCTGTTATCCTGTTTTTCCATGCAGAATAACATGCCATTGTTCTTTAAAAGCACATTTTGCATTTTGTTCTTGCATACATCCTGTTTTGAGTCTGTAAGGGAAAAATGTCCATTCTTTAAAAGCAGATTTTGTATTTTTGCTCTTGCATACATCCTGTTTTGAGTCTGTAAGGGAAAAGTGTCCATTCTTTAAAAGCAGATTTTGTATTTTGCTCTTGCATACATCCTGTTTTGAGTCTGTAAGGGGAAAAATGTCCATTCAGCAGATTCCTTTTCCAAGCCATGGTAATTTAGTATGGATGCTGATTACATATTACTAAACTCTATTTCTACCTTTAAGCAAGCTTTATCTTATACATTATTTATGTTGCATAATTGCAGCAAAATTACTTTCAACCTTAGTATATTGTTGAGCACACTCTAACAATTCCGTCTTTTTATTTTAAACTAGAGAAATAAATTCAGCATTATTTGGTAATACTTTTTCATTATGACAATTAACAACAGTAACTTGACTAGCTTTTGCTAAGCAGACTTTAATACATGTAAATAATATGCAACCAAGCATTACAATAACAATAAAAGAAATTAAAAATACAGTGATTTTTCCTGTCCATCCTGTAAATAGATTACTAAACCATTCACTCCAGTCATCATTCCAGTTTTTTCTAGTATGTTGAGACACTTGTGCAATCACTTCTAAATGTGCTTTTACAGATTCTGTTTTGTCTGGAATAAATGTACAACACTGTTCTCCTATTAAAGCACATGTACCCCCTTGTGATGCTAATATGTAATCTAATGCCATTCGATTTTGCAAAACCATAGTTCGTATTGCTGTCATTTCGACAGTAATGTCAAGGACTGCATTGAAAGTGGCATTTGCCAATACCTCAATTAGTTTAGATAGTTTTCTCAGTTCCCAGATGGCTTTTGCAGCCCCGTACCAAGGGAAAATACCTGCTCCAGAGATTACATCATCTCCTAAATCCATATCTTTTAATTTAATATAATCAAGATTTTGATGATATATACGTGATGTATCTATGGTGTCTACTGGATTTTCTGGACTTTCAATTACAGGTAATATATCCCTTTTCTTTTTTGTATTCCTAATGTTTCCTTTTGGTAATTCTTTTACATGATGCATTGCTGGTACCACTAATCCTATATAACAGGTGCCATCCCATCCCTTTGGTAACCATTTATAAGCATATTTACCACAGATGTAATATAACCCATCTGATAGAGCAACACTGCTATTTACCAGACTGCCATTTACTTGCCCCATAGTAGGAGTTTTATCATGTGCAACTGTAAAGTTTTTATCTGTTTTACTTCTCCAACATGTAATATTAGTTTTACAGTCATTTTTGTCATTTTGTGAAAAGTGAAATACTGCTGTGTCACTTAATATTAACTGACCCTTAATTGGTATTAAAATAGGAAAACCATGTGAAAATACTCCACGTACTGGTATGTGGTTGTGAAAATTTATCATTTCAATTGTTTGAATACAATTGCTATTACCCACTGGAACAGTTCCATTTTGTTGAAAACATGTGATCCCCTGTACTATAGCAGATAACTGTACTCTTGCTTTACGTAATTGTACATTTATAACTTGATCTCCTGTTTCATTTATTAATACTCTCCAACTACTAAGAGAATTTAGTGGAATAGGTATTAGAGGCATTACCCCTGTTATTTTTGGTATTAAACTACATACCCAACAATTAGAAACATTCATGCTATTTGCATACCAACATTGTCTTGCTAAGAAAGTGTTAAAAGATGGTGACCAGTCTTGTTCATTTTTCCACATTTCTTTACTCTCTCTCTTATGTAACTTTACAGTTTGATTAACAGGTTGTAAGTATAATTTAATACTAAGCAATACAATAATAGTTAGTATAATAGCTATTATCAATTTTAAAAAAACATCCTTTAAATAGAAATTCCATTGTTGAATCATTTTGCCTTTGGTCATCCGAAACTGGATTTCCAAAAGGATGCACTTTAAACCATGTCAATTTCATTAGGGTTTTCTCTGTTGGAAACCTACAAAAGAATACATTTAATCAGATTTACATTGTTCACTATTTTTTATCATTCTTAGTTGATCTTTATGTACCAACATTGTTCTGTTTTTCTTTTTTCCTTTGATTTTGTACACTAATGGTCCAATTTGTTCCACTACTTCAAAAGGGCCTTGCCAATTGCTAGCCCATGGTCCTTCCATTTGGAATGTTTTTACCAATACTTTGGTTCCACAGGGAAGGTTTTCTTCAGCTGGTATTATTGGCACCTTTTTCCATAGATGGAACGCTTGCTCCCTTGCATTATAGTCACATATACTAGTAAGTTGTTTTAGCCATTCCTGATGTTTGCTAATTTCTAGCATGGGCCTACCATTAGGTAAATCTGGATCAAATGGTAATTGTATGGGCATTTTGCGGCCTGTCATTATTTCATATGGGGAAATACCTGTTTTGCTGTTTTGTGTTGCTCGAATACCCATTAAAATACCAGGCAGATGATGTACCCATGTATTGCCCTTTTCCAAGCATGCCTTTTTTAGACGTTCTTTTAATGTCCGATTCATACGTTCTACAATGCCATTAGATTGTGGATGGTATGGTACATGAAACCTTTGCTGTATGCCTAACAAATTACACATTTGTTTAATGAGATCACTAACAAACTGTGGGCCATTGTCTGACTCTATAACCCGTGGCCATCCCCAATGACAGAAAATATTTTTCCATAAGGCTTCTGCTGTTGCCTTTGCTGTCATGGTTTTGGTAGGAATTGCTTCTACCCATTTTGAAAAGACGTCCACTACTACTAGTAGATATCTGTAACCTCCCTTTGTTGTTAGTAATGGACCTGCATAATCTATTTGAACTGCATACCATGGCCCATCCGCTGGCTGTACTCGATGTAACTGAGGCCTTTTGCTTTTAGCATTTACCTGAAGACAGATTAAACATTCTTCTATAATCAGTTTGCAGACCTTTTTAAATTTGGGTTCCAATACTTTTCTTTTACAACTGCCCATAACTTATCAGTTCCTATATGGCCCAGTATTTGGTGATTTAACTTGACCAACTGGCATGCCAACTGAAATGGTACATATGGCAACTGTAACCCTTTGGAGGTCGTGTATGCATAGTACTCCTTTGGTGGTATACCTACCAATCTGCACTGATCAGTTTCTTCTTTTAAGCCCTGTTGTTTTGTATATTTACAAGGTCTTTCTCTATTGACTCTTTATCTAGCTCTTTTAAGACACTAACTTCTACATTGGCATACTCATATTCTGGAAGTTATTTTCCATTTTGTGCTGCTTGTTTGGCCAAGGTATCAGCTAACACATTTAATCTGTAAGTTTCACTGGTTGGCTTTTGATGTGCTTTTACTTTTAAGATGCTATACTGTCCTTGTTGTTTTGACATTGTTATAACTTTATATATGTCTTTTAATACTTCAGCATGCCGTAATGGTTTACCTACACTATCCACAAATCCTCGTCTTACCCAGGTTTCCATATGTAGTCTTAAAGAATTTACTACATAAGCACTATCTGAAAAATGTTAATAGGATTGTAATACTTTAGCACATACAATACTGCCTCCAGTTCAGCTCTTTGAGCTGACATATGCCCTGGTAACTTGATTAGTTCAGGAGAACCCAATTGTGGATTCTCTGGAACTATGGCAAATCCTGTCCAGTATCTGCCTTGGTCCCAATATCGTGCTCCATCCACAAAGATGGATGGCTTAAAGTGATCAAAATCAGATGCTAAAAATTGCACCTCAGGTGACATTATCTTTTCTAAACAGTTATGCTGTTTTCCTTCATATCCCATATGGTTTGACAAATGGTATTTATCCCCTGTCTGTATAGTAACAGTTTTCATTCCAAAAGTGCCATCCATTTTGCAAAGACTGCCTGACTAATACCATCTGTAATTTTATTCATTTCAAAACTGTCTATCAAAGCTTTTACAGCTTGATGTGGTGTTTGTACTATAATGCTGGAAAATACGGTCAAATATTCAGTTTGTTTAATACCCCAGTAAATGGCTAATAACTGCTGTATACATGGATGGTAACCCAATTCCACTGGAGTCATCTTTCTGCTAAAGAAAGTGACTGGGCGTAATGTTTTTCCATTCTGTTGTCACTACCATGTGGCCATTCCTGTAGTAGTACCACAGACAGTGTTTTTTTCCCTGCTGCTGCTTGTAACACAAATGGTAACCTTGGAGTAGGCGCTATTAGTTCTGTAGCTTGTGCTAGTTTTATTTTTATCTGTGAAAATGCCTCCTCTTCATGAGATCCCCACTCTAAAAGGTGGAGTTCTTTTGTTCATGTAACATTTTGTATAGGGAGCAGCCACGGCTGCATAATCCTCTATAAATTCCCTATTGTAATTCATGATTCCCATGAATTTATGTAAGTCTGCTATAGTCAGTGGCTTTTCCATTTGTAAAATACCTTGTACACGTACAGGGCAAGGAGATCTTCCTGTTGGTTTTATAATAGTACCTAGAAACTTAACTTTTGTGTCATAAACTGAATTTTTTCACTTTTAACCTTAAACCCTGCTTGCTGTAGAGTATGAAAACTCTCTTAAGAAGCCGTACATGCTCCTCTACTGTTTCTGACTGAATTAAAATATCATCAATGTAATGTATTACTGAGTCATCCTTTTCCAAATGTTGTAGAATGGATCCTACTGTCTGATGAAAATAACTGGACTGTTTTGAAACCCTTGTGGTAACCTTGTCATAACATATTGCTGGTTTTTAAATGTAAAGGCAAATCTTGGCCAATCTTTTTTTCCTGAGTGGCACTGCAAAAAAACCATTTGCTAAATCTATTACTGTAAACCACTTACTTTGTGGCTTAATATGTGCAGCCAACTCTGGGACTCCTGGAATCAAGTGTGCTCTAGGAGTGGTATATTGATTAACCTTTCGTAAATCAATAACAAGACGATAACTACCATCTTTTTTCTTAACTGGCCAGATTGGTGAATTTGTAGGACTGTTGCCTTTTTGTATAATCCCTTCTCTTTCCCATTCTGCAATACATTTTTCCATATGTTCTTCTGCTTCCCTAGGAATAGGATATTGTTTTGAAAAGGTGGTATATAGTCCTGATCACTTCCTATTCCTACTGGGCTTTCTAGTTTCCCACAATCACTGGGACCCTTGGACCATAGATTTGGGAATTGCTGTTGTAAATGCTTCCATACATCCTCACTGTCTGTATTTATATAGCCTGTAGGTTTTTCAGGTTTGTCAGGTAGAGAGATTGCATAGCAACCTGTATTTTGCTCTTCCTCTCTTTGTTGTTTGTCTCCCATCCACAGAATTTCATTAGGTAAATCAATTACTATGCCTAAAGGTCCTAGAATGTCCATACCAATAATGGTATTTGTGCAAGATGGATGCATTAAAAATGCACCCTTCCATACTTGTCCCTCTTGACTAAACTTTATGTCCACATTTTGGCTACTCACTGCATAGCATCCTGTGCCATTAAATGCTGAAATGCAAACCTTTTTATAGGATTTACTGGTAACTGTCTGTTTGTGACAGATACTGCTGCTCCTGTGTCTATTAAGACATTTTTCCACAGTGACCCCTCTACCCAAATATCAATCAGTGGTCGTCCATCTCGACCCTTTTTAAAGGTAGTCAGGAAAGATACCAGAGTAGGGGGGGCACATCCCTATTGTAAGGAAATCCACTCATCCTCTCCTTTATTATCAAATGCAATATGACACACCTCATGTTTTTGTTTGTCATCTTCTTCTGTGTCTGAATGATCTACATATTTAGTTTTTTCAATCTCTTTTTTAACTGTTGCCTAGCTATTCCTTCTGCCTGTTCTATCAAATGTTTCAGATTTACAGGTGAAACTGTTTGAAAATCTACCGGGCATACTTTTACTTTTCCTGTATATTGATGGCTCTTATAACTGTTTTTACTAATATTGTACATGATCCTGCTTTTCTGACTTTTCTTGTAAATGTGTTTGCTCTCTTTTTGGAAACACTCCCTGTTCTTCCTTCTTTTTGCACCAGGCTTTGTAATGATCACAATTTTGCTTAACGTGTCCTATTTTTTTACAAAAGAAGCATGTTGGCGCCTTTTGCTCATTACCTGTGCTTGATCCTGGTACTACAAGCATAGAGGCAGGAGCTGGTGGTGCTGACACAGCTCTTACAGCTGGTGGTTGGTCACACCATCTTTGCCTTCCCCTGTTTTTGACTTCACCAATTACTTCAAATGGCTCACTATTATCTTCACATGCAAAGATATGGTGTGAGTATAAAGTCCCATCATCGGCCATAGTCCGTCCCCTCATTAGTTTTTGTACCAAATCAGTGAGGGTATCAGAATTTTCGTCGTAGATACATTTAATATCCCCTGGAACCCCTTTGACTTGTTCTAAGAAGCAATGTATTAACTGTTTTTGTATGTCTCTTTTTCCCATGTCTCTGTCTGTTTTTTTATATATGATTTGAAATGCAAGTCTGAAATGATCACTTTGTTCCATTAATTTATCTGTGATAGTAATTTTAAAATTATCTAATAATTTGGCTGTGAGAGGCTGCCCTTGTGTAAATGCCATTAAAACGGCTGTCATACGTCCTACTTTAGTGTTCAACTGATAATCATCTTGCTTTAATTGTATGAAAGTTTTAAAACATTTGGGAATGAAAATCCAGAAACATCTAAGTAATGCATCTGTCCATATATCAGATCCTGCTGTATATGCCACCCATTCTTCAAATGTAAGCATGTTATAAAATATGCCTTTTTTATCATTCCACTGTGGTAAACTCTGTAATAATCTAGACTGCGTATATAAATCTGTAGTGGTTCCCTGTCCCTGTTCTATAATTTGGACTGGTTTTGTGTTTTTTAACTCTTCTTTAAGCTGGGATATCAAAATAGTATTTTGGAGGTTAGTCTCTGTTAATTCATCTAATTCTTCTTCCTTTTCCTTGAGATGCTGTTTAAGGTCTGTCATTTCTACCTGTAAGTGTTTAAGGGATATATGATACCTGTTATTGGATTCCTCTGTTGACTGCAGAGCTCCTATGCACTTTTGACAGAGATCTTGAATGTCAGTTTTGAACATTTTAAATTCATTTTGTTTCTCTTTTAAAAACTTATTAAAGTCTTCTGTCAATGTATCATAAACTTTGTTTCTGTCCTCATCTGTATGTGTAGCCTTGGCATCATTCCATGCTTGTACATAATTTTTAAAGGGAGTTACAAGATCTACAGGGGACTCTGTCAATAACAGATTTGATTGCTGTTGTAATTCAGAAATTAATGTACTGACAGGACATAACTGCTTTACATCTGGATATAATGAAAACTGTGTATTATTAATTAATTCTTTATCATGAACAGATCTGTCTGCACAGTCTAGTTTTTAGCAATATCATGCAATACTTGTTTATGGCATATTACACAAAATGCAGTTTCCTTTGAATCACACAATAAACATTTACTATGATATACTTTATTTTTTTGTTGCAAATACCAATCAAATGTTACAATCCACTTACATAATGCTGGTATGTCAACTTGCCCTAACAAGGTTTTACACTTACTAATGTGTTGTGTATACCAACATTGCAATTTACTCCATATTTTATCTGGTTGTTCTGCTACATTAAGAGTAAAACTTGGCTTACATTTGCTAGAATTCTGCCTGATAGCATCCATACTAAAAAAATGTGACGTAGAAAAAAAGTCTTACCAGTAAGCAAGAAAACAGGTGATCAGGCTGTTGTTGCAGATGGCTGGAAATTTTTCAAAGTCACTTGAGAAGCTGGGAAAGCACAACAGGCAGCGGACTGCTGTGCTAGTGGATATTCCCCTTTTCTTAGCAAAATTATGGCACTGCAACTGGAACTTCAGTCTCACTCCGGATGTAGACGTCGAAAAAACTGTACTACTGCAAGCTGCATAAACTGGAATACTTCTGTTCAGAATTGACACATACGTACAAATGTTAGTTACTGCAATTTAACTGAAGTGACCCTCTGCAGGGCTTACCATCACTCCTCCTGTGGTTGAATGCAGATTGTAGGTTCAAATGCAGGCTAGCTTGCCATTGAAAAAATTACATGGAGCTGCTTACTGCTTGGTGTGATGGATTTGCAGTGTTCTTATGACACTCAGTCTTGCTGGCTAGATTCTGCTAAAATTCAAAGTCTGATTATATTTGCATTCACAGTCTGTTGCATACAGAAACTTGCAGAATATACACTGATGAGAGAATATACTTTGCAGCATCAACTTTAAAGAGCAGTAACAAATAACTTTTTATAATAAATCAAACAAAACCACGTTGCAGCTTAAAAGTACTGTTCCAACTTTACTTCTCATATAGTACAGATGATGTGAGAGATATAACATTTACCTCAGAACACCAAATGTGTTCCTACCATATCCCTAAACAACTGGATTTATACAGCTCTTTATATACTCTTTTTAAACATATTTTGGAGAATTGCTTATCCTGTAGAAACAATACTAAACTTCCTTGTTTAACAATGTCTTGTAAGAGACCAGCTTTTCTGACAGTGTGAATATCCTGTAACAGTGTCCTGATGTCCATGTAGAAAAACATATTTTTGAGGAAACACATTGTCCTGTATTCTATTTGAATCTGTGTATAGAAACATGTGTTCTTATGTCAATGCTGATAAGCATATCCTGTTTTTTATGAAGAAAAACATATTTTTGAGAAAACACATTGTCAGAGATCAGCTTTTCTGACAGTGTGAACATCCTGTATTTTATTTGGATCTTTGTATAAAAAACATCTGTTATCCTGTTTTTCCATGCAGAATAACATGCCATTGTTCTTTAAAAGCACATTTTGCATTTTTGTTCTTGCATACATCCTGTTTTGAGTCTGTAAGGGAAAAATGTCCATTCTTTAAAAGCAGATTTTGTATTTTTGCTCTTGCATACATCCTGTTTTGAGTCTGTAAGGGAAAAGTGTCCATTCTTTAAAAGCAGATTTTGTATTTTTGCTCTTGCATACATCCTGTTTTGAGTCTGTAAGGGGAAAAATGTCCATTCAGCAGATTCCTTTTCCAAGCCATGGTAATTTAGTATGGATGCTGATTACATATTACTAAACTCTATTTCTACCTTTAAGCAAGCTTTATCTTATACATTATTTATGTTGCATAATTGCAGCAAAATTACTTTCAACCTTAGTATATTGTTGAGCACACTCTAACAGTACTACAATGGGGAAAGGTCCACTTCCCGATCCCCACTATAGTGCACCACGCACCAAAAATGCCAAATCTGCAATGAGCGAACGTTGCTGTACATTCACTCATTGCACATTCGATGCATTTTGTTTTCGGCATTCTGAAAACTTGAAAAAGTCCTTTCAGACTTTTGTATTTCACACATGTGCATTACGCACATGTAAAGGTAAACTATATATATATATATATATATATATATATATATATATATATATATATGTATGTAACCCCCTCTCTACTACTTAGCACAGCCTAATATAGACATAATACACAATTACTGCTTCTGGCCTGCCATGACTATCTCTGGAGCAAACTTTATTATGGCCTATATAGAACACTTTGTTTGGACATTGGAAGCTTCTGAATCCTTCCTTGATGGCAAGCCTAGCAGACCTTGTCAGTATTCCCTGAATCATCAGCTGCTTTACTATGTATCTGTTTCCTACTACTCACAGCCTGTCTGTTGGTTGTGGGCCCCTCAAAACCTGATTCACAGTTGGCACTTCACAAGAGTTCATATTAGCCTCACTATTTTCTGACATTTTGCCAGCAACATGCATATTACTTGCCTACATCCCAACCCGTCCAGTATGTAAATGTCAATAAGAGTAAAACCATAGTGTTGTCCACAGTCCTTCAGATTCTCCAGAAAAAAAATGGACTTAAAATCTTATTAATCAGGAGTAAAATCAGAACCAGTTAATAACAACAAACTAATGACTATAACCTGAAGTTCAATTATCACATCAACAAAGTCACCAAAAAACTAATATCACTATATAAACTATGCTTGTATTACTGTTACCCATATTTCTTTTAGCTAGTCTTTTGTATGACAGTCCTATGTTCACCAACCCGCCTTACTCTCAGCTCACAATACTTAAGTAAGATTAAGTAACTGCCAGCCTGTGTAATAGAACAGATCACTGGCAGGCCCTTAAGAAGTCATCTGGATTGAACTCACTCATTATGTCATAGGTTCATAGGTTCATAGGAGGTTACTAGGCTAATGGCCCTAGGGCCCTTACAAGCCTAGCCAAGTTCTACCCTTGTTCCATTAAGGGTCTAGAGATATGGTCTATGTTATAAGCAGATCTAAATCAGCACCAAATGCCCCTATCCAAGAGAGACACAGGTGAAACCCCTGGGGTGAATTTGCGGTTTCCCATCCAGTCATTGAAGTTATACTTAAAAAGGGTTAATGAGGGACTCTGTTTAACCCCAAGGGTAAGAAAAGACAGCAGTGGGTAAAAGAAGACAATCTTACTCTTACTGAGGTGAAAATGGATCACTGTATAGTGTATAAACCTAGCATGCATCCTACCATCCAGTTCAACCCCACTTACTGTCCTAGATCAGTATCATAACAATTACTTAAAGACAGCAAATTCAGGAATCAGGATGTTAATTCCCTTTTTCCAGTGCAGCTTGCTAAGTGTGAAATATACTACATGTAAAATTAGAAAGCTCCCTAAAACAATTCTGTTCAGAAGTACTATAAAATCATACTACTTTGTAATAATGTCCTGCCACATTTCCATGGCTATCACCTAACCATCCACTCTCATCAAGACCTTACTGTAATAAGCAGAGGATCCTTAGGTACCAGTGACAACTAATACTTCTGAATTCCTTTAAGCTAACTACTTCACCCACCATTACATCTCTCTTGGCAATTGTCTAATCTCTCAAAGCCTAGTAACACTATTGTTATTCTTTTATATTTCCAAGTTCCTGATATCCTGTAAAGTCACCCTACACAACACTACTCTGATGGCTTCCTCCTAATCAGGGTGGTATATCCCTCTTCCTCCTGATCAGGGTGGTATACCCCTCTTAACATGACACATTTGTGTCTATCTTCACCCCATTACCAGTCTTCTTCCTTACTCCTTGTCTTCTATTATCCACTGCTCTCTTCTCTTACCCTTCATATTTTTTCTCTTGATTTAAACTTTTTCTTCCAGTACTGCCTTTCCAAATTTACTAGCCTCAACTTATTTTATAAGATCCCTCATAATCTTTATCCCAGAATCTGAACATTCTGTTTAAATAATGATTTTTTATTTTAAGACAAATAATAATGGTCAACACTTTGGCTGTCCAAATATTACAATCATATTTTTGAGAAGCAACAGATAATTTACCTTATTTATTGGCTATATATTAGTTGTTAGTGCCATTCTAAGGGGGCAAAATATATATATCAGTCTGAGAGGAGACGATTGACAGCTCTACTTGCTTTGATAGGGATGACATAACACCTCTCTCCACATGGTTTTCATATATTGATCAAAACATTTTTCTTCCTCAATAGTGCTTTTTAGGTGAGGTCAGTCTCATTAAACTACCAACATAGACAAAATCAAGACTTATATAAATGCAGCACTACTCCACACTAGAAGCCTAAAATAAGATGTTGCACTATTTACAGATCATCCTGACCCTTGAAAATATAGATATCTATCTGCATGATTATGAAAACATAGTTTCAGTGCAATGGTAGCACCCCTAGTTTCAGGTTTCAATGTCTACCACTGCATGTTGTTGGTGGGGGGGGGGTGTCCATAATCCTAAGAAGCCACATTACATCTAGACTCATAAGGCAGGACAATGACCTTGAGTTCCTCCATATCTGACTTACTGTCAATAAAAATCCAGACCACAATACAGCCAACTAACATACCCCCTCCATGTCACCCACAACCCACAAGGCTTATCTAAACAAACTCGAGTCCCTCTTAAACCAAATACTATCCTCCTGGGGGATTTTTAACTGTTTTACCACTAACTTGGAAACCTAGACTACAACAAATAAGTGCATACGTTTTCTTAGATTTCGTAAATGCTCTAGCTCCTTAGACCATATCTAGTTCATCTCCTACTAGGGGATCAAAATATTGGATCAAGTCCTCACCAATATAACCACGTTATGCCTGTAGCTGTCCTTCCTTTGGTTAGATCCAACCACCATTTAGTAATATGAGTAAAACCTGATTTACCATCAGCCCCTTCTGTCCTTAGAGACTATTCCAAGGCAAACATATTACAGCTAGCTGATGACTTAATGACATTTAAGCACTCCCCTCCCATTGATGACCCCATTGTATACACTGCTAAATTTCCAGACACCTTCTGTGCTCATCTAAAAGTGCACATTAAGGCATCAGTCCCCCCTCAGATGTACTGTAAATACAATAATAAAAAACTCAGAAGGAAAAGCAAATCCTCCAAAGGTAAGAGTGAATGAAAATTGCCACCTGTGTTAAGGTCAACCACAAAAGCTTTTTCAACTATGTCAGGAATGTTAGAAGCAATAACCAGCAATGCACTCAACATGACAATGCATATCAAATAATCCTACAAATACCAAAACCAGGGATTAAATTTTTATCAGAAAATAAATAAAACTTGGTGGAGAGAGATTCATTAGGAGTGCCTTCCCCACCTGTTAAACAGACTGCTGCTGCAAATGAGCTAGTATGATAGTTCACAAACTCTGGGAATCTATACCTCCATCCATAAGAGATTCAACTACCCTTTGAAAGCTCTAGAAAAATCTTAAACAACATGTATTTATTTAACATTTGTTAACCGGGAAAGTCCAACTTGGAATGAAGCCAATTTTCAGCAGAGGCCCAGGGAGAAACATTCCAGATGTATGTCTTTGTAACGTGGGAGAAAACTGGAGCACCCAGAGGAAACCCACACAAATGCAGGGAGAACATGCAGACTCCGCACAGAAGGCACCCCAGCCAAGAATCAAACCAGAGAACCAGAGGTGACAACGCTATTGCTGCACCACTGTGTCATCCAGCAATAATGGCATGCCTTAAATGTTCCCCAAAACGAGCTGGAGCATCATCCAGTTCAGTGTTAACCACATAATCCCAGACAGAGCACATACCAGTTTAGCAAATACACTGATTTTTTTACTCCTATGGTCTCCTCTCCTGCCTCCTAATTTCCCCTCTATTCCATTGTCATCTGTAAGCTCAAGCCCACTCTTGGTAATTTATCTCAAAATTGATATTTATATAAATTAACAAGATTTGTACATGACCCATTTTGTACACTATTCTCTTTCTAATACAAGAAAGATTTATCTTTCTCTGTAATTTATTCACTCGATACAAATATTGTTTCTATGCATTGTCTGAATTTGCCATCTCTATGGATTATAAATATAGTATGTGTCACTGTGGTATTTAACACCCACGCAGTATCTGATATGAGTCATTTTTGGATCAGTACTCTACACTAGTCGAATCCGCGGTGGTGGTGCTGCGGTAGCATTGTCACCTCACAGTAAGACGCTGAACGGTTCAACTCTCAGCTAGAGCATCTTCTGCGTGGAGACATGCGTGAATGGGCGTACCTTCGTTGAAGGTTGTGCGTTAGGGCTGGCAACTCAGCACGTAAAAATCAACTGCCAATCATTAGCGGACCGGAGTTCCGCTGTGGCGACCCCTAACCGGGAAAAGCCAAAAGACACAACAACAACTCTACACTAGTCGAAAAGTTTAAATAGAGTAATAAATAAAAATAAAATACTACAATACAGAGACGTAATGCTTGTGTGTTTTTAGTAAATGTGCTTTTCAATGTAGTTGAGATTTTTTGTATGAAATTCCCCAAAATATATTTTCTTGTCTTGCAAATGTTATCAGTAATGCTTTGGTGACTCTCATGTCTCTCTGATGGCGATATCAATTGAACAACAGTGGCACTAGGAAACACATTTTTACCGATTGTCCCAATCTACTGGTATATTAGGAACACACTGAACTGGCACTTAAACGTGTTTAGTGTAATTATCTTCACTCATGAATGAGTACTATTTAACTTGCATTCCCTCCATCCAGTCTAAAATTATAAATTAATCTTTTATGTACACTTAGCAGCAAGGAAATGCATCAATTACAAATGAGAGAGTAAGGAGCCATGTAATGCAGAAGGCAGGTTTATATTGGTGCAACAGGTCAGTAACATCAATTATTAGTTACGAATATCACAATTTATCCAGCCTCCTATATCCTGGGCAAAAACTGTTTCACTGTTAATTAACAAATATTCATCTCCCTTGGCCTTATTAAAGTTTTTACTGCATTATATAAAGCAATGATACTCACTGGGATTTGTGTTAACAGTTTACAAAAGTTAGAAATGCATTGTTTGTAGTGCTATCCCACAATCCCACAAATGGCTTTTGATGCACTAACAGCAAAGTAAGTAGACATAAACCAGTAGAGTCATGCCTAAGCCAATTACACCAAGCAATGATGTGCTAATGTAAATGGCTAATAGTCGCATGTAAAATGCCCTGCAGAAGTTGGTATCAGAGTCATAGCAGGGATTAAAAGATACAAAGGGCACAGAGAGCGGCAGGAGACAGTGGGAAGTGGTAGTGTGTGGGGAAAAAGAGATTTTGGAGCTCATGGGTTGCAGTAGCAGTGACATGGATGGCACATTGTGTTTTGTTGTTGGGCTACCATTATAGAATATAGAGAATGTGATAATCACCATTGCCGCACGACCAATCAGGGATTTTAGGTTTAGTATATGTCACAGTGTATATGTGTGAATGTAACAACTTTTATATGGGTAAGACAGAAAAGCTTTTTTAGGGCGTGACTAATAGAATATTTAAGAAACATTGCTAGTAGCACTTTGATTAATGCATCTGCTAAGTATTTTGCTGAGTTAGATTATGTAGCAGATTTCCACATTCTGGTTTTGTTGGCAGTTAAAACAAAAGCCATGGGTGTCAACTATAGCAAAAGATTATTGAAAGCAGAGTCCAACTACCAGTGTACTGAAATATGTTGAGTGTTTTTTAAATTTGAAATTCTTTTTAATGCCAATATTATGGGTAAGATGAATTAGGGTAAAAAATGAACATATAATGTTAGTTAGATGTGTTGTATGTAGTTTTTGCGATTAATATGCAAATTGTGTTTTAAGGGGTGTGCTTAGACATTGTATTTAAAAATTATATTAAGCTGAGAAGATTGTATATTTTATTTTATTTTTTTTACCAATAAAATGACTTGCCTTTTGTGACTAGAAACTGTTTTTGATATTTTTGAGTGGTAATAGTTTGTGTTGGACCTTTCAGGAATGATGCAGCATCAGTCAGACATTCCACAGGAAGCAGGTCTGTGCTCTGCTAATTGTTCTTGGAACAATAGATTACAATCACGTGACCATCAAGGCTGCATATGATACTGGGGGTATGGTACTTCAATAGGAATGGTAATTACGCAATTGGTCATCTCTTCATGTGAACTGAGGATGTCATTATCACTAATGCTTGTGTCAGATGCCCATGTAAAATCCCAAACCCTGGAAGATGAGTAAACTTTATCAAGCATTTACTCAGGAAGCAGTACCACAGAGACAATTCATCAGTAAGTACCAAGAAGCAATGCTGTATGGGTAACATGCAATGAAGTAAAAGTAAGGCTGCAAGAGCAGCACACAAATGTGGTGTAGCATTGATATGAGGAATAAATAGCACCAAGTCAGCAGGGGCACAATATAGCACAAGTCTGACTGGGAAGGTATGCAACTAGTTTTATATTCATTTTACAAGTGATTCTGTTTACACATTGCAATCATAGGTGATGAGATCAGTCTGCCACCCCTATCTAGTGGTATAACACATGGTATATCAAATACCTTAAACCAACAATGAAGGTATATATCTGTATGCATGTGCTCCCATATCAGCATGTGTGTGTGTGTGTGTGTGTGTGTGTGTGTGTGTGTGTGTGTGTGTGTGTGTGTGTGTGTGTGTGTGTGTGTGCACACATTGCTTGCTTTCACACTGTATTGATTTTGCATATGTCCCTCTGCCTGTATTTTCCTTTGGTGATGTGAGCTGACCTTTGTAGTCCTACAGGCCATTTGTTTGACTTTACTTAGTATACATTGGACTGCGCTGGTAAGTCAAACTTGTGTGCCTGATGATTTTCATCTCAGTACTGAGTTTTGCCTTATGGAACACAGTCCACTGACCTACTCATCATGTGCTGAAGATTCTACCCTGCCAAACAGATGCCATCCTTTTTAGGTGCACGTTGTTGTGCTACTATAACATGCCCATGTCTATCCTTGTGCCTTACTACACTTCTTCTGACAATGCATGTTGGATGCCGGAGTGCGTAGTGTCACATAGGCAAAATACTAATTCACATCCTACTGCTGTCTTGTTTTCACTAACTGCTGTTTTGTCCTGTCCATTTTGTTGACACATTTCAGATATTTGCTTCCTGTTATTAGCTTTGTTTTTTTTGCTGCCCTGGATTGCATGACTAGCTCAGTATAAGAAAAACACAGGAAACAGCCCCAATACTAAATAGACACACCGTCAGAATGTAGAAGTGATGCAGCAACAATAAACGGTAGTCTAACCATGAACAGTGTTCAGCAGGTAAAAGACAGTCCAAATAAATCACTCACAACGTCTCCAAAGTAGAAAGATGATAAATTTAATCCATGGAACAACAGGGTAAGCGCTTTCGCATAGGATCACCTACGCTTCCTCAGACATATACTGTTGAACATGTCTGCTGTCAATGAACAACTATTTGTGCTCCCCACTCAACATGTTTTACATGAGACTGTTGCTTTTTATTACTGTTATTTTTCTGCAGCACTATTTGCTGTCCCATACACATTAGCTGTTTTTCTAGGACATTGGGGGTAATTCAATAAAACTTACATGGAGCTAATCTCCACGTAAGCATAGTGGCACAGCTCAAACACAGAGTTCAGAGGCTGTGCGATCCAGGAAATAAGGCTGGGGATGTGCACAAGCCTGCCAGCACTGTTCAACCATGGAGGCGATCGCAGAATGTAAATCACCTCATTTGCTGGTGAAAATCATGCAAATAAGGTGATTTACCAAACCAGGAAGCAGACAGGCATCCATGTGGGAGCCGTGTCTGCATTAGAAATGTTTGTGGGAACTGTCCATGTACCAGACTGCAAAATAAAAAACGGGGCTATGACAACTAAAAGCAAAGCATGTATTAGTTGCATCAGGCATGCCAATGGCCAAAACTATGGTCATTTGCATGTAAAACTGATGCAAAATATTAAAAATCAAAAGTTAATTTTTCCTGCACATATGCCATGTTCAAGCAGAGAGCAGCCGCCAAAGCATGGGATCTGACAAAACATAAATTTAAAATATTAAAAGGGGATTATTTAAGATAAAATGAAATTCCCCATTATACTGGCCAGCATTCAGACTCATGCAATGGCAGGTAACAGGGGTAGCTAAGGCCGTAGGCTGTCGTGTAGTGCTGTAACTAGGGTATAGGTTATTAGGTGTGTGCAAATGAGCTAAGTTTACTGAATAGCAAAATGGGCCACCATGTCTGCAGGTACCTAACCGTGTAGGGGCTACAACATGGTGGTGTAGGCAAAAGATGCAGCTGACATGAAAAGGGGGTGTGTCATGCTTTGTGTAAGCACATTGGAGCTCCATGCCTTCTGTTTGCACTCAGCTAAGCACAGCTAAGCGGGGGGGGGGGGGTGTCTGAGGCTACCTAGCTGTGCTTAGCTAGTGAGAGAAATGTTGAGCATCGTCATGTACAGGAGAGGGTCCTTTCTGCTTAGCAGTGCTTACACTAGCTCCACGGGTTAAAACTGGAGGAAATTGGAAAAAAAATGGAAATAGCAGGCAAAAGGCAGTCAACTATACATGAGTAATAAGGCCTCTGCCACTCACAGTGGGGCATTCAAACCCCCTGAATAATGTAGATGGCAAGTGGAATATATCATAGTCAGCAAATCATACAGGCTGCATCTGCAGCACACCAGTATAAAGTATGCAAACACCCTTCAATCTATTTGATCACATACTCTGCACTATTGGAGTACACACTTGGGAATTTTAACTGACAAAATGATAGGGGCTGCTGCTGCTTTGCTACATCTCTATGCGCTACAGACTGAGGGTGGTGATGAGGATGATGCTGACAACTGGACCAGACTGAGGAGGAGAAGAGTGTTCAGACCTAGGGTAACCTTTCAGAGGCTACATGGGCTGGAGATAGTAGAGCACTACAGGGTAGACAGGGGCATACTACAACAACTCAGTGTGACCCTCACCTCAGACCCAGAGCCAACAGAGGGGAACCCATCCCAGTGAAAACAAAGGTATGTGTAGCCTTAAGAATACTAGCTACAGGTACTTTCCAAAGACCTACTGGGGACATCATGGGGGTCTCACAGGCATCTGTATCGAGGATATTCCACCAGTTCCTGGATATCATGCTAAGGCATGCTAGTGAGCACATTTAATTCCCCAGCACCCCTGAGGAGATGACCAGCAATATGTGTCTCTTCCATCATGTAGCACACTACCCAGATGTACTGGGTGCCATAGACTGTACTCATGTCCACATCAAAGCACCAACCAGTAAAGAGGGAAGAGTTTACATCAGCTGCAAGGTTATCACTCCAACTGCCAGGTCATGTGCAATGCCCAGGGCATTACCATCAGTGTATGTGTTGGCAACCCTGGCAGTTATCACGACTCCCACATCTGGCATGCCTCACAGCTGTACCAGGCATTTGCCAGGGGGGACATCCCATATGGTCGTGGGGGATGCTGGCTAAGCACTGGAACCATGGATGATGACACCCATCAGAAATGCACACACCCACACACACACACACACACACACACACACACACACACACACACACACACACACACACACACACACACACACACATTGAAGAATGCCATGAGGCACACACACAAACTAGGAACATTGTAGAGCATGTGTTTGGGCTGTTCAAGTCACATTACTGCTGCCTTGACATATCTGGCTAAGCCCTGCAGTACTCTCCAGCCACATGTGCACACATGTTCATAGTATGTGCCATGCTACACAATATGATCATGTGGAAACAGCTGTGGCAAGAACATCACAGGGAATGGGAACACACCCCACCATTGCCAAGGTCCCCACATGCACAGGGGGACTCGGAGGATGAACCTCCTCAGCCTGTCCCTGTAGGCAGACATAGACATGCCCTATATGCCTGGGCATTGGCAAAGGGATCCAGGGACTGACATCTCTCTCTGACTCGTAGACACAGTAAAAAGGATACCACACACATCATACTACCTGTACCTTACCATCTGTAAGCTGTGTACTGCGTGCATCCAACAGAGTCAGCCCTAAAGCAGTGTCCTCACAACTGCCCCAGGCACAAGGTAAGTCACTTTTCTTAACAACTAATGAATGGACTAGTATGTTGTGGTAGCATATCTATGGTATCACTGCATGTATGCAAGGGAATGGGGTGGCCTACTGGGATAGCAACAGACAACTGACAGCTATGTGGGACAACAGGAAATGTCCACAAATACTGGCTTCCACAACACTAGGTGACAAAAACCACTGCAGTATATGTGGGGGACTAACAAACTGTGGGGTCATAGGTCACATGCATGGATGTCAATGTTGGAGTCCCATACACACCTCTAAGCCTCTCCCAGCAAGTCAGCTGTACAAAGCTATAAAGATTATGAAATATTGCTCTGACAAACTTAGACAGTGATATTACAACAGATCTTGCTGTTGCATCAGGTCTGTGAAGGGTAAGAAGTCTGAAACTCAAACATCTGTCATTACTTTCTAACTCCGATCTGTAATGATATGCCAGTATTTTCCAAGTCAACCACAATACTGTGCTAAATGGGCTCAAAATATGAAGCAAACATCTAGAAAGTCTGTGGTAATTTGTACAATTGAGAAGTATGACCCCTCCCCCCAACACACCCATGTTCCCATAGAAATCCAGTAACATTTATGTTCATAGGGTAATAGCAGCAGACCACACATACCCACGGCTGTCCCAATCAACTTAATAACTTGTTCCATGCCCACAATATAAGGGGTCAATGTGCTATGTCTGTGCATGGTTAATACTGTCATAGGTTCATAGGTTCATAGGTTCATACTAGGCTATCTGCCCAAGGGCATTTATAAGCCTAGCCCATAGTTATTTGGCTTTCGCCACCCCTTTAGTTTGAATAAAACTATGCCTATTATTTTGCTGTGCCTCTGTCAAGCAGTGACACTGAAGTAATCCCTGGGGTATATCTGCGATCCCCCATCCATTGGTCAAGATTCCTCTTGAACAAGGCCAGCGAGGTGCTCTGCCTCACATGTACCGGGATTTTGTTCCACAGCATAGGGAGTCTCTGGGTGATGAATCTGTCCCTCCAGCATGTTCTATTAATAACCGTGTCAAGGTTTAAGTCTCCCGCCCTTGTGGTTCTGAGGGATCTAGATTATAGATTAGTACTAGGCTAACTGCCCCTCTGGGTCATTTTAAGCCTAGCCAATTATCCCATGTGAGAATCAAACCTTGCACCTTGTGTCTGTAAGGTGAATACCTTAACCATTATGCCAACTTCCCACAGGAAGTAGACAACACATACTGGTGGCTGTTGTGGTTTAGTAATCTAAGTACAGCACTCTGGGTGACAGGGCCTGTGGTTCCAGACTGGCCATGCCATCTATTTTGCATGTCAGCTACACCTACGATAGGAGTTGTACACACTGTCCAGAAGGCAATATTTGTTTCTGCAGCAAAGCTGGTCAATGGAGGGACAGGGGGCCACACATACAACAGGGACAAGTCGTAAATATTGCACTTACAAACATAGAAAGTTGATAGAATAACAGCTGTTGCAATAGCATGAAGTCTCTGAAAGTCAAGAAGTCTGAAACTTACATGTCTGTCATTACTTTCTAACTTCAGTCTGTAATGTACTAACTGTTATTTGCCACACAATCACAATATTATGAGAAATGGGCCCAAATTATGAGCTAAACATCTGCACAGACTGTGAAGATCTGTACACTTGAGAGGTATGCTCCCCTCCCATCAACACACCTGTTTTCACATAGAACTGCAGTAACATCTGTATCTGTAAGGTGATAGCAGCAGACCACACATTGACAGGGCTGTCACAATCAACTTAATAACTTGTTCCATTTCTGCAATATGCAGGGGTCAATGTGCTATGTATGCTTGCGGTTAATAGTGTCAGCAAGTAGACATCACTTACTGGTGGCTGTTGTGGGTAGTGGTCTTAGTCCAGTACTGTAGTTGTCAGGGTCCATGGTTTGAGACTGGCCATGGCAACTATTTTGCATGTCAGCTACGGCAAAGGTAGGAGTTCTAGACACTGAACAGAACTCAATATTTGTTACTGCAGGAAAGCTGGACAATGGAGGGACAGAGGGCCACACATATGGACAGTACACAGGTCTGAGTAACCTACAATGTGCTTACTACAACAACAGGTTGTGACAAGTTGACTGCCAGGATATAAAGGCTGCCATGTCACTGTGTCAGTACTGACAACAAGTAAGTGGGCACCATCCATACCCGTGAATGACAAGGTGTCACATCATGTCCACACGTATGTCTCATATATCTGTTCTGCTTGTCATAACATTGCATTTGTCTGACAAACTGTTGGCAAACCAATAAAGGTTAGTGTGAAAACAGCAGTGACAGAAAGTAGAGATGCAGATGTCATCCCCAAAAGTAATTGCAAGCTAATACATAACCTTTCCACCAACTGTGTACGCTTGGAAGAGCAATATTAAGAGCCTGCCCCCATGTCTGGCCATGTGTCTGACTGTTATATATGGGCTTGTCCAGATGTCCATCTGTAAAAGTCTGACAGCTATGGCCAACCTGTAACCTGACAATAACAGTGCAGCACAAACCATCTGAGGACCACAGCAGATCTATGGGACATAATAATGCACAATCCGCTAAACAGGTACAAGCAGAGGTGTGAGGTCTGTAACCCTGTGTGTGATGTTACGACTTCTACCCCACTCACACCATAACTACAAATACATAGCAGCAACTGTGGACAAAGGCCATGACTACACTACAGGACAAAGAGACACATATACAGTGGATATAAAAAGCTTACACACCCCTGTTAAAATGCCAGGTTTTTGTGATATAAAAAAATGAGACCACGATTAATCATTTCAGAACTTTTCCCACCTTTAATGTGACCTATAACCTATACAACTCAATTGAAAAAGAAACAAATCTTCTTCTTCTTCTTCTCTTTTGGCTATTCCAGTTAGGGGTCGCCACAGCGGATCATCTGTTTCCATTTCTTTCTGTCCTCTACATATTGCTGTGTCACACCAACCACCTGCATGTCCTCTCTTACCACATCCATAAACCTTATCTTAGGCCTTCCTCTTTTCCTTTTACCTGGCAGCTCTATCCTTAGCATCCTTTTCCCAATATACTCATCATCCTTCCTCAGCACATGTCCAAACCAATGCAATCTCGCCTCTCTGACTTTGTCTCCAAACCGTTCAACCTGAGCTGACCCTCTAATATACTGATTCCTAATTCTGTCCATCCTTGTCACACCCAGTACAAATCTTAACATCTTTAACTCTGACACTTCCAGCTCTGACTCCTGCCTTTTTGTCAATGCCACCATCTCCAACCCATACAACATAGCTGGTCTCACTACCCACTTGTAGACTTTCCCTTTCACTCTTACTGGTACCCGTCTGTCACAAATCATTCCTGACACTCTTCTCCACCAATTCCACCCTGCCTGTACTCTCTTCTTCACCTCTCTTCCACACTCACCATTACTCTGAACTGTTGTTCCCAAGTACTTAAACTCATCCACCTTCACCAACTCTATTCCCTGCATCCTCACCATTCCTCTGTCCTCCCTTTCATTCACACACATGTATTCTGTCTTAGTCCTGCTGACCTTCATTCCTCTTCTCTCTAGAGCATATCTACATCTCTCCAGGGTTTCTTCCACTGTTCCCTACTCTCACTACAGATCACAATGTCATCTGCAAACATCATAGTCCACGGGGACTCCTGTCTGATCTCGTCTGTCAACCTGTCTATCACCATTGCAAATAAGAAAGGGCTCAGAGCTGATCCTTGATGTAATCCCACCTCCACCTTAAACGCAACTGTCACTCCCACTGTAGACTTCACCACTATCACACTACCCCTGTATATATCCTGTACCACTCTTACATACTTCTCTGCCACTCCTGACTTCCTCATTACAATACCACATCTCCTCTCTAGGCACCCTATCATATGTTTTCTCCAAGTCAACAATGACACAATGCAACTAATTCTGACCTTCTCTATATTTCTCCATCAACACTCTCAGAGCAAACGTCGCATCTGTAGTGCTCCTTCCTGGCATGAAACCATACTGCTGATCAATAATCATCACCTCCCTTCTTAACTTAGCTTCTACCACTCTTTTCCATAACTTCAAACTGTGACTGATCAGTTTTATCCCTCTGCAGTTACTACAGCTCTACACATCACCCTTATTTTTAAAAATAGGTACCAAAACACTTTTTCTCCACTCCTCAGGCATCCTCTGACTTTCCAAGATTTCATTAAACAATCTGGTTAAAACTTCCACTGCCATTTCTCCTAAGCACCTCCATGCTTCCACTGGTATGTCATCTGGACTTTCCATTCTTCATCCTCTTCATAGCTATCCATATTACCTCCTTGCTAATCTGTTTCACTTCCTGATTCACTATCCCCACATCATCCAACCTTCTCTCTCTCTCTCTCATTCTCTTCAATCATCAGCCCCTCAAAGTACTCTTTCCATCTGCTCAACACACTCTCCTCGCTTGTGAGTATGTTTCCCTCACTATCCTTTATCACCCTTACCTGCTGCACATCTTTCCCAGCTCAGTCCCTCTGTCTAGCCTATTGGTACAGGTTCTTTTCTCCCTCTTTAGTGTCCAACCTTTCATACAACTCTCCATATGCCTTATCCTTATCCTTCGCCACCTCTCTCTTTGCCATGCTTCTCATCTCCTTATACTCCTGTCTACTTTCTTCACCTCTTTGACAATCCCACTTCTTCTTCTTTGCCAGACTCTTCCTCTGTATACTCTCCTGTACGTCCTCATTCCACCACCAGGTCTCCTTGTCCTCCTTCCTCTGTCCAGATGTCACACCAAGCACCTTTCTAGCTGTCTCCCTTACCATCTCTGCTGTAGTTACCCAGCTATTTGGTAACTCTTCACTGCCCCCCCCCCCAGTGCTTGTTTTAACTCTTCCCTGAACTCCATCTCACAATCACCCTTTTTCAGCTTCCACCATTTGATCCTTGACACTACTCTCACACTTGTCCTCCTCTTCTTGATCACCAACATCATCCTACAGACCATCATTCTATGCTGCCTAACTACACTTTCCCCTGTCACCACTTCACAGTCTCCAGTCTCCTTCAGACTGGCCCTCCTGCATAGAATATAATCCACCTGTGTGCGTCTTCCTCCACTCTTGTACATCATCCTATGCTCCTCTCTCTTCTTAAAATACATATTCACCACAGCCATGTCCATTCTTTTTGCAAAATCCAATACCATCTGACCTTCTGCATTCCTCTCCTTAACAACATACCTGCCCATCACTTCCTCATCCACTCTGTTCCCTTCACCAACATGCCCATTGAAATCCACTCCAATCACCAGTCTCTCACCCTTAGGTACACTCACCACCACTTCATCCAACTCACTCCAAAATTTTTCTTTCTTATCTGTCGCACACCCAACTTGCGAAGCATATGCACTAACAACATTCATGACTACACCATCAATTTCCAGCTTCATAAACATTACTCTGTCCAACACTCTTTTCACCTCCAAAACACTCTTGGCATACTGTTCCTTCAGGATAACCCCTATCCCATTTCTCCTCCCATTCACACCATGATAAAACAATTTTAACCCACCTCCTATACACCTGGCCTTACTCCCCTTCCATCTGGTCTCTTGCACACACAATATATAAACCTTCCTTCTCTCCATCATATCAGCTAGATGTCTCCCTATACCAGTCATACTGCCAACATTCAAAGTTCCTACCCTCACTACTACACTCCTAATCTTCCTCCTCTCTTTCTGCTTTCAGGCATGCTTTCCCCCTCTTCTTCTCCTTTGGCCAACAATAGCCCAATTTCTGGCAGCATCCTGTTGGCTAACCGTACTGGTAGCAGTCGTCGTTAACCCGGGTCTCGACCGATCCGGTATGGAAATCTGTATTGTTGTCTGCATATGTTATTTGACAGAGGTTTTACACTGGATACCCTTCCTGATGTAACCCTCCCCATTTATCTGGGCTTGGGACCGGCACAAAGAAATGCACTGGCTTGTGCATCCCCAGTGGCTGGGTTAAAAAGAAACAAATCCATTAGGGGAAAAAATATAAAAAATAAAAAAATTACAATAATCCGGTTGCATAAGTGTGCACACCATTAAAATAATACTTTGTTGAAGCACCTTTTGATTTAATTACATCATTCAGTCTTCTTGGGCAGGAGTCTATCAGCATGGCACATCTTGACTTGGCAATATTTGCCCACTCTTCCTTGTAAAAGGACTCCAAATCTGTCAGACTGATAGGGCATCTGTTGTGTACAGCCCTCTTCAGGTCATCCCACAGATTTTCTATTGGATTTAGGTCTGGGCTCTGGCTGGGCCATTCCAAAACTTTAATTTTCTTCTGGTGAAGCCATTCTTTTGTTGATCTGAATGCATGCTTGGGGTCATTGTCATGTTGAAAGGTGAAATTCCTCTTCATCGTCAGCTTTCTAGCAGACGCCTGAAGGTCTTGGGCCAGAAGTGACTGGTATTTGGAACTATTCATAATTCCCTCCACCTTAACTAAAACCCCAGTTCCAGCTGAAGAAAAGCAACCCCAAAGCATGATACTGCCACCACCATGGTTCACCGTGGGGATGGTGTTCTTTTGGTGATGCGAAGTGATGTTTTTGCACCAAATGTACCTTTTGAAATTGTGGCCAAAAGGTTCAACCTCGATCTCATTAGACCATAACACATTTTCCCACATGCTTTTGGGAGTCTTGTACTGTTCTGCAAATTTTAGCTAGGTCTGGATGTTTTTCTGTGTAAGAAAAGGCTTCCGTCTTGCAACCCTACCCCATAGCATCGACATATGGAGAATATGGAAGATTGTTGTCACATGCAGTACACAACCAGTACTTTCCAGAAATTCTTGCAGTTCATTCAGTGTTGCTATAGGTCTCTTGGTAGCCTCCCTGACCAGTTTTCGTCTTGTCTTTTCATCAATTTTGGAGAGACGTCCAGTTCTTTGCAACGTTACTGTTGTCCCATATTTTCGACTCTTTTTGATGGCTGTCTTCACTGTGTTCCATAGTATATCCAATGCTGTGGAAAATTTTTTGTACCCTTCTCCTGACTGATATCTTTAACAATGAGATCCCTTTGATGCTTTGTAAGCTCTCTGTGAACCATAGCTTTTGCTGTAGCAGACAACTGAGTACATGTCAAGAAAATCCTACTAGGACAGCTGAACTTTATTTGGGGCTAATCAGTCTCTTTAATTGATGATAGGTATGTACCCAAGAAGACTGAATGCTGTAATTAAATCAAAAGGTTCTTCAAAAAAGTATTTGTTTAAGGGTGTGCACACTTATGCAACCAGCGTATTGTACATTTTTTATATTTTTTCCCCTAACAGATTTGTTTGTTTTTCAATTGAATTGTACAGGTTATAGGTCACATTAAAGATGGGAAACATTTTGAAATGATTTATTGTGGTCTTGCTTTTTATATCACAAAAACCCAGCATTTTAACAGGGGTGTGTAAACCTTTTATATCCCCTGTAAGGGGGAGAGGAACCATTGGCCAGACAAACATAGAATGTGCACACGAGAACAATTTCTGCTGTAACATAGTTCCCTGCAGTATATGGGGTCAGTAAACAAATGTCTGTCAGTGTTCCCTCACATAACTATACTGATTTTCCACTCACATACCAGGAAATTACAGTGCTATGTAGAATATACCATACATATTATGGAAAACTCTGCTCAGTCCAATGCACTTTGCACCCACACCAGGATATAACTCAGTTAATAAGGATAGCACACAGCCAGGAGATTCTTCACACAGTATATCACTGAGGTGCTGGACTGTTTACACAGCTTCATCAGCCATTCAACTTTAGCACGCAACCGGACTACAGCTACCTCTGGAATGGAGTCCAGCTCTTACTATTGAAGGTCTTACTGGGCATGCTCCTACAATAGAGAATTACAGCCCATGTAGAAACCCACATCTGACTATACAACTCTGTTGTCCAGGTATGTCTTCACATACAGGCAGCTAGGTACACCTTAACTGTGTTGCCCTACCCCTATCAGACAGGATTACCTGCAGCTACCTGGAAGTGGCACATAGGTGATATATCTGCATCTGTTGAGTGTAATAGGTATATACATATATATATATATATATATATATATATATATAGGTAACATATACAAATATATCAATTATAGACAGGCAGAGACAAGGGAGGGAAAGACAGACAGACAGAGAGAGAGAGAGAAAGACAGAGAGAGAGGTGGGCATAGAGAGAGAGAGAGAGAGAGAGAAAAACACCCTGAAAGGCATGGAGTGATGTTCTCGTGCAGACAGTTGCACACCGATAGCAATCACTGGCACATGCCAGCATGAAGGTGATTTTCATTGTGTAATAGTAGTCAAGTAGGGGTTGTAATCTCACCTCACCTGCCTTGTGTGTGTGTGTGTGTGTGTGTGTGTGTGTGTGTGTGTGTGTGTGTGTGCGTGCGTGTGTGCGTCTGTGTGTGTGTGTGTGTGTGTGTGTGTGTGTGTGTGTGTGTGTTTGTAGTTTAAAGTATTTTGAGGCATTTTTCCACCCAGTAGACTGCAAAACTGCCTTAATTTACAAGCCTTGCTGATGTCATCCACCTTACAAGTACCTTAGGATACGTTTTAGCCCTATAAGCTGTGTGGCGCATGTGATAAATATGTGGCACTATATTACATATAAGTAGATAGGTATGGGGTTCTAATCTCAACACTGGTAACTGTGTGTGTTTGTATGTTAAAGTATTTTGAGGCCTTTCCAACCCAGTACATTTCCCATTGCCTTACTTTACAATGCCTTCTGATGTCATTCATCTTAGAAGTTCCTTTAGACACTTCAGCCCTATAAGCTCCATGGCACATGTGATAATAGTGTTATACAGTAGTACAAATAACTAGATAGGCAGGGGTTCTAATCTCAGCACTGGCAACTGTGTGATGGTTTGTGTGTGAGAGCTATATCCCCTGTGTGGGTGTTGGTTATACCATTTTCAGGCTTGTTCCACCCTGGTGCCCCACACTGCATTACTTTACAAGGCCTGCTGATATCATTCACCTTAGAAGTACCTTTGGACACTCTTCAGCTTTATAAGTTTTGTGGTGCGTGCAATAACGGTGTGGCACTATAGCACAAATAACTAGATAGGTAGGGGCGCTAATATTAGCATGGGTGACTGTGTGTGTGTGTGTGTGTGTGTGTGTGTGTGTGGGTGTGTGTGGGTGTGTGTGTGTGTGTGTGTGTGTGTGTGTGTGTGTGTGTGTGTGTATATCAGACCCATATTCCCTGTCTGTTGGTCATACCATTTTGAGACCTGTTCCACCCTGGTGCCCCCCAGTGCATTACTTTACAAGGCCTGCTGATGTCATTCACCTTAGAAGTACCTTTGGACATTCTTCAGTCCTATAAGTTCTGTGGCATGTGCAATAACAGAGTAGTACTGTAGTACAAATAACTAGATAGGTAAGGGTTCTAGTCTCAGCACTGGCAACTGTGTGTAACTGTGTGCATGTGAAACCCATATCGCTTGTGTGTGTTGGTTATACCATTTTGAGGCCTGTTCCACCCTGGTGCCCCCCCCATTGCATTACTTTACAGGGCCTGATCATGTCATCAACCTTACATCCACTGTTGGACACTTTTTAGGCATGTAAGCTCTGTGGCACATGTGAAAAGTAGGCAGCACTATAGTACATACAAGTAGGTAGGAAGGGGTTTGAATCTCAATGCAGCCAACTAAACTACTGTGTGTTTGTGCATGAAGCATATCCCTTGTGGCTGTTGTGTGTGCTGGTTATACCATTTTAAGATGTGTTGACCCCCCTCCCCATGGCATTACTTTAAAGGGCCTGTTGCTGTCATCCACTTTACATGCACCATGTTAAACTCTGCAGGCCATTCCACTCATCTGTACAGATGCATGCAGAATGTCCAGATGTTGGCAACATATATGTGGCTCATGTCTCCTAACAATGGGGTTTTATGACACATCATTGGCAAATACATGACAGTTGTCATAGTTGCACAAATGTCAGCTTCAGATGTCATATCTGTCTGAAACATCATGATGATGCAAAGTCTGTTACCCTATCACTTCTCCAGGTTTATAAGACCAATATGTGACAACAGACACTATTTTGGGTGGTTTATCCCACCATCCATGAAGGTATTTCCAAGATTAATTGGTGTAGGAGGTTGTGATTTATGTTCCTGGCATATAATCTCTGTGGCACATGCAATATGTATGTACCACTATAGTACATACAAGTAGACAGGTAGAGGTAATCATATGACTATTGCCAACTGTGTGAGTGCATGCGTTTCTGTATGAATATCCCCTGTGGCTGTCTTGCCTGTGTGTATGCAATGGTTATACCATTTTGTGTGCCTGTTCCACCCTGTTAACTCCCCCATTGCCAACATACTTACAGCCCCTACAGATGTCATACATCTTACAAGCACAGTTACACATTTCCTAACACAAAGGCACTGTGGCGTATGCAATAGTCATGTCACTCTGTATTCTACATAACTAGATAGGTAGGTCTTCTATTGGAAAAGTGTCAACTCTGTGTGCATGTGTGTTTCAATCAATGCATGTCCCCATGCAGCAGTGTGTGTGTGTTACAGATGGCTGCACCATGTTATGGGCTTGTTAACCCCCCCTATTGGCAATCCTAACAGCACCTGCAATTGTCATCCACTTGAATAGTAGTGGCAGACACTGCAACACTATAGTTGCTCTGTGGTGCTTGTGTTATGTATATAGGTTCATAGGTTCATACTAGGCTATCTGCCCTAGGGCATTTATAAGCCTAGCCAGAGTGTGTTTGGCTTTCACCACCCATTTTAAATTAATTTTGCTATGCCCTTTTTCGAGGTTAGTATGCTGTGCCTCTGTCTAACAGTGACACAGAAGTGATACCCGGGGTAAACCTACTATCTCCCATCCACTCATCAAGATTCCTCTTGAAGAGAGTCAATGAGGGACAATGCCTAACCTGGACTGGGATTTTATTCCAGAGTGAAGGGAGCCTCTGGGTTATGAATCTGTCCCTCCAGCATGTCCTATTTATTTCAGTGCTGAGGTTCAAATCTCTCGAGCACGTAGCTCAATGGAATTTGGATTTTCTGAGGTGCAGCATGTCCATTAATTCCGGGTTGGACATGGCTTTATATGTCAGGCACAGATCGCCTCTGAGCAGGCTGTATGCCACTGAGTAGAGCTGGAGTTTCTTTAACCGGGCAGCATATGGCATCTGTTTGAGCCCTTTGATCCACTTTGGCCAGCCAACACAAGCATCCTCCAAAAGGGCCTCATAGAAACAGACAACTGGTGCCAGAGCCATGGCCTCAAGCTAAATGTCAAGTATAGTCATCCCCTTTGGCAAAAACAAAGTGCCCACAAATTACCACATAGGTGGTAATCCATTAAGTACAGAAGAAGTAATTAGGGACCTGGGGACCCAAGTTGATAGCAATCTCTCATTTGACAACCACGTGGCCAAAGTGGTTAGAAAAACATTTTATATAGCCCACCTAATCATGAAGGGATTCACATCTAGATCAGGGAAGGCCATCATGCCTCTTTACTCATCCCTCATCAGGCCCATAATTGAGTACAATGCCCCTTTTGGGAGGTACCTTACCAGACACCGGCAGCAACTGGAAAGACCCCAAAAGTACCTCACCAAGAGGATCAAAGGGCTCAAACAGATGCCATATGCTGCCTGGTTAAAGAAACTCCAGCTCTACTCAGTGGCATACCGCCTGTTCAGAGGCGATCTGTGCCTGCCATATAAAGCCATGTCCAACCCGGAATTAATGGACATGCTGCACCTCAGAAAATCCAAATCCCATCTTGCTACGCGCTTGAGAGACTTGAACCTCAGCACTGAAATAAATAGGACATGCTGGAGGGACAGATTCATAACCCAGAGGCTCCCTTCACTCTGGAATAAAATCCCAGTCCAGGTTAGGCAGAGTCCCTCATTGACTCTCTTCAAGAGGAATCTTGATGAGTGGATGGGAGATCGTAGGTTTACTCCGGGTATCACTTCTGTGTCACTGTTAGACAGAGGCACAGTATACTAACCTCGAAAAAGGGCATAGCAAAATAAATTTAAAATGGGTGGCGAAAGCCAAACACATTCTGGCTAGGCTTATAAATGCCCTAGGGCAGATAGCCTAGTATGAACCTATGAACCTATGAACCTATATGGCAAGGACTTGTCCCTAGTATTTCCCACATCAGCACCAACCCCATAAACACACAGACAATGACAGATCTGGGTACTAAGGATGGCAGCTATGTTGCATTCAGGCAACAAGTAGTAGCAGTGGGCAGGAATTGCTTGTATGTGGTTCACCACATAGATAAAGGGACCCCATCCAGACAAAAGGTGGACATTACCTCTGAATAGTCCTTAGTCAGTACATTACATTAGCAGCATGGCTCGTCTGGTATGCATCTATGCAGACATCTGCAGAAACTGTAAAGTTTATGTTAACACCCACAAAGGTCACACCTGTTCCATGCAGACAGCCTTTAATCAGTACTGCCTCAGTGGTCACCAGTCAGGTTGTCCACAGGTGTCTGTGGCATGCCTAGCTGGCAATGTTGTCCTCAGCCCTTCAACAGCTGCCCCATGTATGAGTGTATAACTTTGTGTGTATTCCCGGGATGAGAGGCCTGACTCTCATGCAAGATAGTAGAAACACATGCTGGAGAGTCAGATTTGGCTCCCAGAGGCTTCCCTGTGTCAGGACTACACTCCCCAAACATGTCAAACACAGTACCATGCATACCCCTCATAAACTGCATCTAGGTTGAGTGGATGGGGAAAAAAAACACCTGTCCCTGTGGTTTAACCTGTGTCCAGCAATGGCAGGGGCATCAGGTGCTGCTTGATGATACTGTTGGGGATAAAGTAATGGCTAGGCTTGTGAAGGACCCAGGGCAAGTACTCTAGTAACCTCCTCTGTATCTATGAACCTGTCGTCCTACGGTACACCCAGGTGACATGTATGAAGGCTAGCTGGCTGTGTCAAGGGGTTGCATGCAAGGTTACACTGTCTTCCTATTGTCATTCACACATTGTTGCACACATACGCATCTAGGTAAACATGTGCATATACAGCTGTAATTGGCAATGAAAAGGTCACTGTGTTTCCACTCCTCCATACTCAGCTTCAGTAATGTCAGCAGCTCCCCAGGCTGTACACACATACAGGCACCTGGAACAGACACAGAATAAGGTATGTGAGACAACAGTCAGTCAGCAGTACTAACAGCAATAATGCATCATGGCAGAAAGGTACATACACTTCAACAATGTGTACTCATGACAATTGCCAGCAGACAACATCTTACATGGCAGAACTTTACTACACTACACACTGGCATATATTCACCCTGTGCATCAGACACATATTAGCATGTCCTTGCATCAATGGTATGGATAACAGGGATGTGGCATAGGTATCATCACATCCACATGGTGTGGTCTGGGGCTGCCAAAGGTCTAGGCTGGGTCATACAGTTGACTTCATTTGTGTGTGTCTAGAGGGGTGGTGTTCAGCTGGGCCATGGAGAAGACTGTGTGTGTCTGGTGGAGACCTGTATGTGATAGTGATGTGTGATTGTGTGTATGCACATAGTCAAGTTATGTGCTAGCCTACATGTGGGTATATTGGACTGCCATGGACCGTACAAGGAAGGTTGTACAGTACACCATCTCTGGCCATGGTCACAGGAACTGGTTCAGCCAGGAGTGTCAATGGCACACCCAGGCCCAAGCCCAGACATGGTATTACTTCCTGATGGTGACTGCTGTCTGCTGGATCCATGTCCCTTATGAGAATGGCCAGGACCATGTGCCCATGGCCTGCTATGGTGTGGTGTGGACAGCACCCTCCCTTCGGTAGTGCTGGTGCTACTGCCACTGTGGGAGTGTGAATGTCCATGGCCACATGAGCTCTCAGCTGATGATGCTGCTGACCTACGTCCACGTGTCCAGTGCACTACTCCCACCACAAGTTCAAGCACAGACATTGCATGGTTGAGCAGTGACAATGTCTCATCCCACCATCTATCCTTGACACCAGCAAAATGATGTACAGCATCAGCAATGCCATGGAGGTCATCACACATGTCAGTTAGTGTTGCATCCATGACCCTGAGCATCTGTCTGGTGTACCGTTCACAACATGCCTGTGCCTCCATGATGGACCTAAACATGTGTCGGGTGACACCTGCTGTGACACCTCTGGCAGGGGCTGGATGGGCAGCAATCCTCCTGTGACTACTTGTGTCAATCTGCCTGTGTGGGACCTCACCAGCTCTCTGGCTATGGCTAGTGTTTACACTTACAGATGCCATAGTTGCCACACTAGCCTGTTGTATGCCACCACCCTCTGACTATCCAATATTTGTGGGTGCTGGGGACTGGGGATGTGTGGGCATACTGACTGTGTGCAGGAACATTGTTGGTGGAAGTGGGATGTTAGCAAATGGTATAGATTCACCCCCAACAACCCTACCTGTGCCCCACTATGACCACCATCATCATCAGTGTCCGATAAGACATTGGCATCAGGTTGTGAGGGGGGGAGATACCCCAACCTCCATGTTCAGCTATGAGGGAAGACAACATATGTAAATTAGTACATGCACTATAATGTTTGCTGATATACACACACACACACACACACACACACACACACACACACACACACACACACACACACACACACATACAGGTGAGGTGGCACAAAGACATTATACAGACCACACTTTTTGAATGATCACATGCACAACACACATTCGGACCACAACAAGTACACCCTGGACAGGCCCTCAACAACATGCAGTGCAGCTATGTCCAGTTGATGTTGCTACTACTATACACCTGTGAGATATGTGAGGAGTGGCAGTATGTGATCGACCTTCACCTAACACACAGTGCACCCGTGTACACAATACTAATCTACCTCTGTATAGCACAGTGGCAACAGCTATACAGCAGTATGTGCCAATATGTTACAGCTCCTGTGAACAGGCTCCCGTGATGACCAATGTGATGCACCACAGTTAACCCCACCACACATGAACATGCACATATTGCAATATAGCTAAGCGTAACAGTTGTGTGCATGGAAAACTGGCTGCCCTCAACATGCCTACGTATTGGTGAGCCACAACAAGACAGTTCCATGTTCACCGGCTTCAGGTTGCTGTTCCCCAGCCACATCAGAGGGACCTATGTAGTTGTGGGGGAGAGGTATTGTCAGCACGCACACATATGGCATTGGTACAGGATAATATGTGCAATCATGAACATGTAGAGTACAAGCTGTAATACTACCCAAATTGCTGACATTCACAATAGGTGTGCACTTGTGTGCATAACAAAACCCCACCCGCAAATGCAGTTTGACTTGACATATGCATTCAGGTATGCAAAGGCTGCCACTATGAATGCTCCAGTATTAATGTGATGCCCACTGGGGCCTTACCTGCATGCTCCTTGGCTGTTGACTCTGTGCCACCCACCTCCACGATCCACCATCAAACATCTACTGTACACCTATAGGCTATAAGGCTAAACCTGTACACGGTGTTCATACATACTCTTCAGGAGTCATCTCACTGTGGCATGCAAGGCAATCATGGACTCCACATTGCTGGGACTGCTGCACGAGTGCAAGTCATGCTCCACTGTGTTATCACACACACACACACACACACACACACACACACACACACACACACACACACACACACACACACACACACACACACACACACACACACACACGCTCAACCTGGTGAGTGACCTGGACTGGCCTTGTTGGCAGCTCACATGTGTGTCACACACAATCACCCTGTGGTGGAATGGGCACCCTATACACATCAGGCAGGGTAGCCACCTAAACCTTTGCAGGCATAACCTGGTCAGATGGATGGTTAACAGCACATACACCCTTGGGATACCACCTGTGTGCCTGTTTGATGGGACATCAGCTGCTACCTGGCATACACATGGGCTGACATGTGGCCCACCAATATGGCTACTCAGGGCTCATAGACTAGTAACCTGGAATGTTATCAGGACTACCAGCCATGGCCTGACCGCTGTGACAGACTGTGTTTTTATGTGTCCACACACATAACTGCCATCGACTGCTGGGTGTCCCCTATGGACAATGTTACAGTACCATGTCCTCCAGCCTACATCCGACAAATAGGTGAATGCTACTACAGGTGCATGGGAACATTCCAGGAACATCTGGGGTATACAGTAACAGAAAGCAGTGCATGTGTGTTGTAGGCTGACCTCCTCAAAGGTGTCTGATATCTGCAGTACTGAGATGTTTGCAAAATGGGTACATGTGCCTGATAGATGTAGACGACCCTGCCAGACAAATGTGTATTTCCGCACACCAAGTGGACAATATGTTATGGTTGTACAAAGAGTTTGGGGAATATGTCTGTGATATGCCAGACCTTTAGGGACACAATAATGGTACATGAATATCTGGTACTATATCCATACCCTTACGCTGGATGCTCTGCACGTATGCACTGCTGCTGAGTCAGAGCCAGCATCCCCCCACTACTAGTACGTATAACCTGCTTTACTGCTGCAGGGGCTCACCAGGTACGCTAGCCATAGGTTTCAGGCAATCAGATACAGGTGTGGGGTACACACTGACCTAGCCAGAATATGTCAGGAATGATCAGGGAGACCTGGACAATCTGTGAAATAATCCTGTATGACATTGGCAGACTGAGAGGGGCTCAAGGATGGTACATAATGTGATATGCCAGTTGTATCCACCAGTATGTGCTGTCAGTGTGACAACCCTGTACTGGTCCAGTAATCAAGGAGCCTCAATCCTCATCACTACCACCAGTGAGGGATGTACACAATGGGAGGATGAAAAGTACACACACAGTAAAGTACAATTACCCTTCAGAGCACACAGAAATCACAATCAGTATGGGGCTGGTTTCTCCCTCTCTCTCCAGATCCCCAATAAGACTCTCCACTGGCACAGCTATATGGTTACCATATCGGCAGAATGCCCAAGCCAAAACATCCACCATCCTCTCTGTCCGAATGGTGCTTTGTGTCCCTGCCCAAGTAGCTGACACACACACTTTGAGATTTGATTTATAAATCACACACACACACACACACACACACACACACACACACACACACACACACACACACACACACACATACTCTCCTGGGAAAGGCTGGCACAGGTTTACCAGCTATGGCCCCTTTTTCCTCCACACTTAAAGGTAGTTCTGACTGCCACAATCCAGCTCTTTATTAGCTACTGTAAGGCCCTTACCAAAGGGTGACAACTCCTTCTGTGTGATGTGCCTATTAGCCAAATGGTAAGTGTGACCAAGATCAAGCTTATTGGAGTTGGCTATACAGTGTCACCAAATACACATGCAAGTACTCTAAGAGCTTACTTAGTTCTATACAGACCAGACACAATTATAAGGTTTGCCTATATTTAATAATAACTAATAAAGGAACAAGACAATACTCAATCAACACAGTAACTACAGAGTTCAGACACACAGGGAATAATTTAAGACAACATTGCAGGACAGTCTGAAATAATTACAGCAAACATCTACGGTAATAGGGTCATAGGTTCATAGGATGATACTAGGCTATTGGGCCGGTGGCCCTTATAGGCCTAGCCAAGACGTTTGCCCATGTTCCTTCAAAGTCACCACCTGTTTCCCTTGTCCAGCAGGGACACAGGTGGGATCCCAGGGGTGTATGTTCTGTTTCTCATCCAGTCATCGAGGTTCCTCTTAAAGAGGGCTAGAGAGGTACTCTGCATGACATGAAGAGGCACACTTTTCCACAGATGGCCAAGTCCTTGGGACACAAATCTATCCTGAAAATAAGTTCTATTCATGTCGCAGACCAGGTTAAGGCCTCACATGCAGGTTGCAGGAGTTTAGTTTGTCTTACGGCTATGCAGCAACTCCAAGTCGGGGTTGGACATGGCCTAGTATGCCAGACACAGGTCACCTTTGACAGTCTGTATGAGACTCAGTAGAGGGGCAGGGCTTTTAGCCTATCTATATAGAAAAGGTATTTGAGACCCTGGATTTTCCTGGTCAGGAACCTCTGTGGTCTCTCCAACTGCTGCATGTGCATGGCAAGGTACATGCTGAAGGGGGCATTGTACTCGATAATGGGTCCGATAACAAAGGAGTATAGGGATTTTATGACCTCCTTGTTCCTGGATGACATACCCTGATTTATGAGATGGGCCATGTAGACAACAGAGGCAATGTGGTGGTCAAAAGTCAGGTTGCTATCAACCTGGCTTCCCATGTCCCTCACAACTGACTGCATGCTTAGTACATAGGTTCACAGGTTTATACTAGGCTATCTGCCCTAAGGCATTTATAAGCCTAGCCCAAAGTTTTGTGGCTTACACCACCCCTTATGTTAAAAAATATTGTGCCCATTAGTTTGTTGTGCCTCTGTCCAGCAGTGACACAGAGATGATTCCCGGGGTAAACCTACGATCTCCCATCCACCGGTCAAGATTTCTCTTGAACAGAGCCAGCGAGGTGCTCTGCCTCACATGGACCAGGATTTTATTCCACAGCATAGGGAGTCTCTGAGTGACAAATCTATCCCTCCAGCATGTCTTATTTATATCCGTGCTAAGGTTTAAGTCGCTTGCTCTAGTGGATCTCGTAGATTTGGATTTTCTGAGGTGGAGCATGTTCATTAATTCCGGGTTGGACATGGCCTTGTATGTCAGGCACAGGTCACCTCTGAGCAGACGGTATGCGACTGAATAGAGCTGGAGTTTCTTCAGTCTGGCAGCATATGACAGATTTTGGAATCCCTTTATCCTTTTGGTGAGGAACTTTTGGGGTCTCTCCAATTGCTGCAGGTGTCGGGTGAGATACATCCCGAATGGGGCATTGTACTCAATCATTGGTCTGATAAGTGAAGAATACAGGGGAACAATGACCTCACTTGATCTGGATGTGAATCCCTTCATGATCAGGTGGGCAATGTAGAAGGTCTTTCTAACCACTTTAGCAATGTGAGTGTCAAAAGAAAGGCCACTGTCAACCTGGGTCCCCAGGTCCCTGATAACCTCTTCTGTGCTTAGTGGATTGCCACCTATATGGTAGCTTGGGGTTACCTTGTTTTTCCTGAAGGGTATGACTATACATTTTTTGGCATTTAACTTCAGGCCATGGCTCTGGCACCAGCTATCAGTTTCCATGAGACCCCTCTGAAGGATATCTGTGTCCGATGTACTTTCCACTATGGCGCCCAGTTTGCAGTCATCTGCAAACTTTGTCAGCCATAGTCCTCCTATGTTTGCCTGTACTTCTGAGAAGTAGATGCCGAACAACAGGGTCCAAGGACTGAGCCCTGTGGGACACCACTTGTGACCGGCTTGGAGTCTGACATGGTGCCAGCAACTCTGACCCTGTGGGTTCTGTCCTTTAGCCAGTTTGCAACCCATCTTGTGACATATGGGTTTACATTTAAGCTGGTAAGTTTCTCTATAATACCTGAGTGGGGTATTGTGTCGAAAGCTTTTGCAAGGTCAAGGTAGGCTGTATGGACTGCCTTTCCTCATCAATGGCCTTGGTGACTGTTTCGAAGAAGTCGACCAAGTTCAAAAGGCATGATCTGCCCTTGACAAAGCCAAACTGGGTCGGGTCCAATGTCTGCAAGTCCCCTATGTCTTTGTTTATGAGTTCCATTATGATCCTCTCCATAGCTTTGCAGACCAGGCTTGTTGCTTATGGGGCAGTAATTACCAGGGTCCGTAGAGGCACCGCCTTTGTGGAGTGGGACCACAGTTGCCATACGCCACTCCTTGGGCACGTATCCTGTGGTAAGGCTAAGATTAAACAGCTGCCTCATATGTGGGTTTAGTTCCTCATTGAGTTCGTGTAGCACACAGCTGGGGATACCATCCCGTCCCATTGATGCTGTGTTTTTAGCTTTAGAGAGAGCAGCTTTTACCTGTGCATTTGAGATGTCTGGGAGGCTACACTCCGCTGGAATAGTTATCTCTCCTTTTGGGGAGAGGGGTGAAGTTTGCACTGAACCTGTCCGCCAGTATGTTGGCAATGTCTGTGGGTTCAGTGATTTTGTATCATTTTGGACTAATTCTGAGCATATCTGGGAGATTCCACCCAGGTTTCTAACATAGCTGAAGAAGGCCTTATGATTGTCTTTTGAATCTATGGCAATTTTCTCTCAAAGTTGGCCTTGGATGATTTTATGAGTGCTCGATTTTTTTACTAATAATGATCAAGGGTGTCTTCTCTTTTATGGATTTTGCTCTATCATGTAACAGCTTTCTCCTCTTATTGTAAAGTTTGTTTATGGCTGGGGTCCACCAGACTGGACGTTTGCCCTTGGTAGAAAGAGTCTTGGTTTTATTAGGGATTGCCTGATCCATGCAGTCCTGGAGGTGTTCGTAGAAGGCATTTGTAAGGGCTTCCACAGCTTGGGTTGTGGTTTCCACTGGCTCGGGGCCTTGAAGGATACCACACCAGTCTTGAGTAGTGTGAAGTTTGCTTTAGAGAAGTTCTTCACTGTGGTCTTTTTTGTTTGGGGTGGGGGCGGGATGTGAATTTCCAGTGAGATTAGTTTATGATCTGATCTCACCAATGAGGGATATACTTCCGGTGTGGAGCATTTTGTCCCCATGTTTGTGATGATGAGATCTAGTATATTTTCTCCTCTTGTGGGAACGGTGACTAGTTGTTCCATGGCATTTGAATTTATGAACTCCAGGAACCTTTGGGCTAAAACGTTGGGGCTTGAGTAATGTTCCCAGTCTATATTCGGGTAGTTGAAGTCACCCAATATAATGGTGTTTGGAGATACATTTATACCCTCCAGTGTCTTCAGGAAGGCTGTGTGGGGTTCCTGAGTTTGAGAGGGTGGCCTGTAGCATGCTACAAATTGTAGAGCAGTTTTGCCTATGGTTAATTGCACCTGGATGGTTTCCGATGCTTCGTGCATTGCCACCAACCTGGAGGTGTGGGTATCCTTGATGAATATGGATACACCCCCTCCTTTTGTGGTGTGGTCTGGGTTTTGGGGCCGGAACGCATGATATGAGGTAAAACCTGATAGTGCCGGGTTGCTCTCAGGAGCCTTGAACCAGGTTTCAGTTACAGCACAGACATCGATGTTCTCCATACTGAGAAGGGCCTCAAGTGCATGCATTTTGAGATTTAGACTTCTGGCATTGAGCAGCATTACCCTTAGTTTCTTCCCATTTTTGTTTTCTAGGGTGGTAGGTTTAGAATTTGAGCCTTGCCTAAAAAAGGCACTATGGGGTGGCAAGAGCCTTAGCCAATATCCGGAATCCCAGGGTGACAGGTGCAAGCCGTCCTTGCGAAGCAGCGTGGCTTGTCAAGCATGTCATCCCAGGCAGACAGACACTGGATCCCCTTTGAATGACACCAGAAATTAAGCCAATTGTTAAAGCTGATCATCTTGTCTCTATGTTGTGGCATCATTCTTGGTGAAGGAAGGATACTGCTCAGGGTCAGGGTCATACCTGCCTGGGCTACATAATCAGAGAGCTCCTCTATGTCTCTTTTCATGTAGTCCAGGGAGGTACGTCTCAGGTCATTCACACCAGCATGGACAATGACTGTGTCATATTTGTACTTGCTGCGGAGTGACCCGAGTGCTTGTGTTATGTGGCGGATTCTAGCGCCCAATAGGCAGCTTACTGTGACCCTCTCCTTATTCAGCCTGGTGAGTGGGACGTCAGTGTGTCTGACTATGGAGTCACCTATGACAAGTATGTTTGGTGTTGTATTTGGCCTTAAGGGCTGTGACTGCTTTGCACACTGATTTTGTGGTTTATGTGTTACCTGTGGTGTGTCATGAGGTGGCAGTTGCTTGGGTGTCTGCTTTGGAGGCCTCTGCTGTTTAGGTAAATTTTTGCTCAGAGCCTCCAAGTATGTCTTTGTGTGTTTATGTGTTTGATTCATTGTTGTGATAGCTTTATGTGAGACTGGTTTTGTGGTGTGTGTAGTTGCCTTCTCCTCCTGTCTGGTCTTGCCAGTCCTGAGTTGAGAGAGCTCAGCCTCCAGTTTGGCCAAATAGCTGCATCTCTCGCAAGTATTTGTGTTATGTGGGAGGAGGAGAGGGTTGTCTGTGTACATGAGGCAATTGTAACATTGCCTCAATATTCCCAGATTCACCAATTGGACAGGGGAGGACGCCAGCATCTGGCCCTTCGACATGCTAGAGAAATTAAGAAGTTAGGGGTGTAACTGAATAAGAGAGGACTTAGTAAGGAAGTGGGTACTCCTGGGGGGGGGTTCACTAGTGAGGGACTTTGTATAATACAGAAGTGCTAAACCTGAAAAGAAGATGCTTTTAAGACAAGTGCTGAGCTTTTTTTTTTTTTTTTTGGAGAAAAAAAAAAGCTTTTAGGAACAAGTGCTGCGCTTTTTAGTTAAGGGATATACTGTTTAGATTACTAGTAGAGCAGTTCTAAGGGAAAAATGAAGAACAGACTTTATGGAGCCAGAAAAAGTTTAACCTTGTTAAACCAGCGCTGCCCGATGCTGCTCTAGTGGCAACTCCGCGCTAAAGCATGCTTGATAACATGGGCTGGAAAGAGCCAGGAATTGACCCAAAACGGCCAATAAAACTACAGTTTCAAGTCAGTAACCACTCCCATGGGGGGCAGGGAAGCTGCTCAATGTTTTTCACTGCCACTGATCAACAGAGAGACTTTCCTTTAGCCCAAGCAAAAATGGCCTCACAGAAACTTACAAACAGTTCAAGAACAGCAAGCCTGTAACTGAACTTTTTTAAATCTCAGAAAAGTGGGAAAAAAACAAGATTGTTTTTTTGTTTTTGTTTTTTCAGAGATAGCAGAGGTACACAAGTAATATCAAGTTATAACAGTACAGTAAATGACCCCACACAAGAGTGCTAGGCCAAAGACAGAAAATATGCAAGTTTTGAGAAAAAAACGATTTTAAAATTAAGTGCAAACAGGAAATTCAGTAAACAGCTTTTGGTTGTGCTCTAAATACAGCTACTAATGCAGAAATCAAGTTTAACAAGCCAGAAAATGCTCAAACTAGGCAACTATGCAGAAAAACTTAGCAAATAAACAGAGGAAAAATACTTAAAATCTCAAAAGTGGCTCTTTCCTTCTCTCAGCGTTTTCTCCTCTTGGTGGGTGCTTCACCAACAGCCAACAAGCCTGAAAGGACGCCAAAACCACGAGGAAACTAGGTTTTAAGAGAGGACTACAGCAAACAAGGTGTACCAATTACAGTAAGAAACAGTTGAAATATGAAGGCACTATAAGCCTTTAACCAGAAATTCCCAGCTCAGAAGGGCAGAGTCCAGCCTCTCCTCCCACAAGAGTGCAGACCACGAACCTTCTTAATGTAAAATAACTGGCCTGAAGCCCAAGTGCTTAAACCAGAACTAATGCACTTTTAGAATAACAGACACTGAGCCCTCAATCAGCAGTTCCCAACTTAGAAGGATGTAAGCCACCTGTCCTGCCACCACAGTGTTATTAATGTCATAAGTAGTGGGGATGACAATTTCCCCAAAGGGGATAATGATGCATTTCTCTGCATTCATTTTGAGGCCATGCTTCTGGCACCAGTCATTAGTTTGTGTAAGGCTCTCTTGGAGGATGTTCACATCACTAGGGAAATTTAAGACAGTACCCAGCTTGCAGTCATCTGCACACTTGGTAAGCCACAGACCACTGGTTGTGGCTTGCACCTCAGACAAGTATATGCCAAATAGTAGAGACCCCAAGACTGATCCTTTGGGAACACCACTCATTAGGGGACTACTACTAGAGGTAGCTTCCCCTACTTTGACTGAGTGGGTTCTATCAGTGAGCCAGTTAGCTACCCATCTAGTGACATAAGGGCTGATACCTATCTGTGAGGGTTTGTGTATTATGCCCAAGTGTAGAATAGTGTCAAAGGCTTTGGCTAGGTCAAGGTAGGCACTGTGCACCATCTTTCCCTTATCCATGGCTTTGGTGACTGTTTTGAAGAAGTCAACCATGTTTAACAGTCATGATGTCCCTTTGACAAAACCAAACTGTGTGGGGTGTAGCGTTTGGAGGTTTCAATGTCCTTGTTTATAAGGTCCATGATAACACATTCCATGGCTTTGCAGATCAGGCTAGTTAGGCTGATGGGCTAATAACTGCCTGGGTCAGTGGATGCTCCACCTTTGTGTAAAGGGATGATAGTGGCTGTCCTCCATGCAGCTGGGATGAAGCCAGTGCTCAGGCTATGGTTGAATAGGGTGTCTAATGGAGCTGAGAGCTCATGCCTGAGTTCAATCACAGCCTGAGCACTGGCAGGCTGTGGTTGAATAGGATGTCTAATGGAGCTGAGAGCTCATGCCTGAGTTCATGTAGGATACAGGCAGGGATGTTATCGGGTCCTATGGAGACTTTATTTTTTGCCTTTGAGAGGGCATTAATTACCTGCTCCATGGTGATGAGGGGAGGGGGCAGGTGCTGGGATGTCCTGGTGTACTGATGAGGGGGACAGGTGGGTGAAGTTTTCATTGAACATGTCTGCCAGCAGGTTGGCTATATCTGTAGCATTTGTGTATGTGGTGTTTTGACCACCAGTTTAGAGGGTGTTGCCTTTGAGATTGCAGACATATGTGAAGAAGGCCATGTGATTGGTCTTGGTGGATGTGGCCAATTTGGAATTGAAGTTAGCCTTACAGGATTTCACCAGTGACCTTATTTGCTTGTACAAACAAAGGAGCGATTGCTTCAAACTTGGCACCTGCTCCTTCTTAGCCCCGGACAGCAATTACCTTCTATTATAGACTTTGTTTATTGCTGCTGTCCATCAGACAGGTTTACTCTTCCTTGAGGAAGATGATTTGGTCCTGTCAGGTATTGCTGAGTCCATATAGTTATGTAGGTGCTCATATATTTTCCTGGTGTAGGCTTGGACATTAGTGCTTGTTCCAACTGAAGGGACGGTGGCTGTGTAGCTCCTAATATCTGCTCTGAGGAGATTGTTGTCAGCTTTGGACATGCTTTTTTGTGTTACCCTGGGGGGGGGGGGGTCAGGGGAAATGGTGACTTCAAAAGTGATTGCTTTATGGTTGGATCTTACCAAGGAGGATGACACTTTAGGAATGCTACAGTGGCTGGTCATGTTGGTTCAGACCAGGTACAAGATATTTTCACCTCTTGTAGGAGTGTCAACCAGCTGATCCAATGTATTGCCATTGATGAAGTCATGGAATCTCGGGCCATTCATGTTTGGGCTAGAATAGGTCCTGCACTCTATGGTTAGGTAGTTAAGGTCACCCAGGATCAGGGTAGAGGGTTGAATCTTGATGGACTGGGGTAAGTCCAGATAGGTGGAGTGGGTATCCTGAGTCATAGGTTCATAGGTAGGTACTAGGGTATCTGCCCGAAGGCATTTATAAGCCTAGCTGGAATGTGTTGGCTTTCACCGCCCCCTTAGATTAGTTCCCTGTGCCTGTCTAGCAGAGCCATTGAAGTGATTCCTGGGGTAAACTTTCTGTTTCCTATCCACTTGTCAAGGATTCTCTTGAAGAGGGTTAGTGAGGAGCTCTGCCTAATGTAGATTGGAATCTTGTTCCAGAGCATGGGAAGTCTCAGGGACAGGAATCTATCCCTACAGCACATCCTATTTATTGTTGTGGTGAGGTTTAGATCCCTGGAGCATGTGGCTCGAGGGGATATGTTTTTCTTTAGGTGGAGCATGTCCATCAATTCTGGATTGGACATGGCCTTGAATGTCAGTTAGAGATCACCTCTGAGTAGGCGGTATGCAATCAAGTACAGCTGGAGTTTCTTCAGTCGAGCTGCATAGGGCATCTGCTTGAGGCTAGTGATCCTCTTGGTGAGGTTCTTCTGTGGTCTTTCCAGTTGTTGCAGGTTTCTTGTAAGGTACATCCCAAATGGGGCATTGTACTCTATGATGGGTCTGATGTGTGATGCGTAGAGGGGCTTAAAGACCTCTTTCGATCTGGATGCAAACCCTTTTGTGATTAGGTGAGCCACATAGAATGATTTTCTAACCACTTTTGCAATGTGATTATCAAAGGAGAGGTTACTATCTACTTGGGTCCTCAGATCCCTTATTACGTCTTCCATATTTACGGGGTTACCTCCTATGTGGTAGTTTGTGGGCACTTTGTTTTTTCCAAAGGGGATGACTATGCACTTTTTGGCATTTAGCTTGAGGCCGTGGTTTTGACACCAGGTATCTGTCTAAGTGAGACCCTTTTGGAGGATGTCTGTGTCAGCCGGAGAGTCAATTATAGCCCCTAGTTTGCAGTCATCTGCGAACCTGGAAAGCCATAGTCCTCCTGTGCTTGCCTGTACCTCTGAGAAGTATATGCCAAACAGGAGGGGTCCTAGGACTGAGCCCTGGGGAATGCCACTTGTAACCGGTTTAGAGTCAGACGTAGCTCCCACAACTCTTACTATGTGGGTTCTGTCCGTGAGCCAGTTGGCAACCCATCTCATGACGTAGGGGTTTATGTTCAGGCTGGTGAGCTTGTCTATAATACCTCAGTGGGGAATGGTGTTGAAGGCCTTTGCAAGGTCTAGGTAGGCTGTGTGGACCAGCTTTCCCTTGTCTATAGCTTTGATAACTGCCTCAAAGAAGTCCACCAGGTTTAGGAGGCATGATCTGCCCTTAACAAAGCCGAACTGGGTAGGGTCCAGTGTTTAGAGGTTTCCAATGTCTCTGTTAACGAAATCCATGATGATGCACTCCATAGTTTTGCAGACCAAGCTAGTCAGGCTTATAGGGTGATAGTTCCCATGGTCCGTTGTGGCTCCACCTTTGTGGAGCGGAATAACCATTGCTGTGTGCCACTCTGTGAGCATGTATCCTGTGGAGAGGCGGAGTTTAAACAGTGTGTTTAGGTGAGGGGTTAGTTCATCTTTGAGCTTGTGCAGGATGCAGCCTGGTACACCATCCGGTCCCGTTGATGCTGTGTTTTTGGCTTTGGAGAGGGCTATTTTAACCTGAGTGTCTGTGATTTTAGGGACACTATATTCTTCTGGTATAGTTATGGGCCCTTTTGGGGGTGAGAGGGGGTGAAGTTTGCACTAAACCTGTCTGCCAGAATGTTGGCTATATCGATTGGTTCAGTGTATTTTGTGCCATTCTGCACTAACTCCGAGCAGATCTGAGAATTGCCACTTAGATTATTGACATAGCTAAAGAATGCCATGTGGTTATCTTTGGAGTCCATGGCAATCATACTTTCAAAGCTAGCCTTGGATGATTTTAGGAGGGAATGTAGTTTCTTGCTGATACTGATCAGGGATGTCTTCCCTTCTTGGGATTTTACTCTTTTCTGTACTAGTCTCCTCCTTCTATTGTATAGCTTGTTTATGGCAGGGGTCCACCAGACTGGTTTCCTTTTCTTGGAGGAGTGAGTCTTGGTTTTGATTGGGATAGCACAATCCATGCATTCTTGTAGGTGCCCGTGGAGTGCATTAGTAAAGGATTTTGCAGCTTGGACAGTGTTATCCTTTAGCATGGGGGCTTTGAAACCTCCCACCTCGGTCTTAAGTACTGTGAAGTTTGCTTTTGAAAAGTTTTTCACAGTGGTTTCTTTGACCAGGGGTGGTGGCGGAATGTGGATATCCAGAGTGATTAGTTTATGGTCAGATGTAACCAGCATGGGGTTGACCTCCAGTGTGGAACACCGGTCGCCCATGTTGGTGATGACCAGGTCTAATATGTTGTTACCTCTGGTGGTGGTATTGACCAGTTGATTCAGGGCATTTGAGTTTATAAATTCTAGGAAATGTTGGGCAAGGGAGTTTGTACTTGAGTAGTTTTCCGAATTAATGTTTGGGTAATTAAAATCACCCAATATCAGGGTGCTTGGTAGGACCTTTATGTTTCCCAGTGTTTCCAGGAATGCAGAGTGGGGGTCCTGAGACATGGTGGGTGATCTGTAGCAAGCTATAATTTGAATAGCAGTTTTGCCTGTTGTTAGTTGCACATGGATGATCTCTGAAGCATCATGCTGTGCCACTAACCTGAAAGTGTGGGTATCCTTGATGAATATGGATACTCCCCTGCCTTTTGTATTTTGGTCCGGGTTTTGTGGCCGAAATGTATGGTATGAGTTGTAGCCTAGTAGTGCTGGGGTGCTCTCTGGAGCCTTAAACCAGGTTTCTGTTACTGCACATATATCAATTTTCTCCATACTGAGGAGTGCCTCGGGTGCGTGCATTTTAAGGTTTAGACTTCTGGCATTGAGTAGCATTACCCTCAGGTTTTTGTTACTTGTGCTATTTACGGTGGTGGGTTTGTCTTTTGAGCCTTGCCTAAAAAAGGCACTATAGGGGTGGCAAGAGCCTTGGCCAGTATTCGAAAGCCTAAGGGTGACAGGTGCAAGCTGTCTCTAGCAAAGCAGCATGGCTTGTCGAGCATGTCATCCCAGGCTGACAGACACTGGATCCCCTTTGAATGACACCAGAAGCTTAGCCAATTGCTGAAATTGATAATTTATTCTCTATACCATGGTATCATTCTTAGTGAGGGCAGGGTGCTACTCAGGGTCAGGGTCATACCGGCTTGGGCTATGTGATCAGAGAGCTCCTCCATGCCTCTTTTCATGTAGTCCAGGGAGGTACGGCTCAGGTCATTCACACCAACATGGACAATGACAGAGTCATATTTGTACTTGTTCTGGAGTGACCTGAGTGCTTGTGTTATGTGGTGGATCCCGGCACCCGACAGGCAGCTAACAGTAACCTTCTCCTTGTTCAGCCTAGTGAGTGGGACGTCAGTGTGCTTGACTATAGAGTCACCTATTACTAATGTGCTGGGTATGCTATTTTGCCTTAGGGGCTGTGATTGTGTGGCACACTGGTTTTGTGAAGTATGTGTTTCATGATTTGTGTTGGGGGGTGGAGGTTGCTTGGATGTCTGCTTTGGAGGTCTCTGTTGCTTCTGCAGATTTTTATTTAGAGCCTCTGAGTATGTTTTTGTGGATTTATGTGTGTTTTTTGCCGGTGCTGGTTTCATAGGTCTATGTGAGAATGGTGGTGTGATGCAAGTAATTCCCTTCTCCTCTTGACTGCCTGGTCCAGTCTTGGGTTGAGAGAGCTTAGCCTCCAGTTTGGCTGTATAATTGCATCTCTCGCATGTATTAGTGTTTGGTGGAAGGAGGAGAGGGTTGTCTGTGTACATGAGGCAATTGTAACATTGCCTCAAAATGCCCAGATTCACCAGTTGGACTGGAGAGTACACCTGAAACAGCCCTTTGGACGTGCCTGGATAGGTACAGTGAACTGTTTTACTAATTGGCTGGTAAGGACGTATAGAGAGCCTTGTCCTTCTCTACAGTATGGGGGGGGGGGGGTCTAGTGCTAAGGTTTATTAGTGCTTGCTATGAGGTTTGAGCAAGTGCCGGGATGAGAAGTGAATGATTTGAGTGCTTAAATTGAAACTTTGTCTAGTTCCAAGAGAAAAATTGAAGAGTAGACTTTGTGGAGCCGAGAACAGTTATACCCTAGCTAATCAGCATGCAAAACCGGGCAAATGCGGGTTTTATAGCAGGGAAAGTAAAGAGATAGAAATTAGCCCAAAATGGCCAATAAACTACTAATTTCTGGGCTGAAACCACTCCTCCAGGGACAAATAGGCTGCTCAAAGCTCCCTCTCTCACAGTGAACAGAGAAACTTCCTTCTGTCCAAGTAAGGTATGGGTAAACACAGAAACTTGTAACACAGCCCTGAATTCATCAGTAACCTGAAAACTGGACTATACTAGCTTAGAAAGGCGGGAAAACAAGTCTTTTTTTTGGGGGGGGGGGTTGGGGTTTTTTTTCAGAAAATAAAGCAGATACAATAAAAAAAACACGTTAAATACACAGAAATGGCTATCACATTTGAGTGTGTAGCCTACAACAGTTAAACAGGTAATTTATACACAAAAATGACTTTGTTAAAGTGCAGGCAGTAAAATAAGTACAATATGTAGCTGAAACAAGCTTTTTAAATCACAGAAACTCTAGAAAATCAGCGCTTTAGGTGGAATTAGCTAAAGGCAGCAAGAAAATGCAGAACAATTATACTTAATCACCCCAAAGTTTCTCTTTTGTCTCTCTGCTGCTGTAGAACTCTGCAGGGCACCAGGCAGGAGCTTGCCGAGCTGTATACTAGCACAAAAACTGTCCAAATGCGGGTTTTATAGCAGGGAAATTAAAGCAATAGAAATTAGCCTAACATGGCCAATAAACTACTCATTTCTGGGCTGAAACCACTCCTCCAGGGACAGATAGGCTGCCCAAAGCTCCCTCTCTCACGGTGAACAGAGAAACTTCCTTCTATCCAAGTAAGTTATGGGCAAACACAGAAACTTGTAACACAGCCCTGAATTCAGCACTAACCTGAAAACTGGACTATACTAGCTTAGAAAGGCAGGAAAACAAGTATTTTTTTTTTGTTTTTGTTTTTTTTTTCAGAAAATAAAGCAGATACAATCAAAAAGCACTTTAAATGCACATGAAAATAAAGCAGATACAATCAAAAAGCACTTTAAATGCACATAAATGGCTATCACACTTGAGTGTGTAGCCTACAACAGTTAAACAGGTAATTTAAACACAAAAATGATTTTGTTAAAGTGCAGGCAGTAAAATAAGTAAAATATGAAGCTGAAACAAGCTTTTTAAATCACAGAAACTCTATAAAGTCAGTGTTTTAGGTGGAATTAGCTAAAGGCAGCAAGAAAATGCAGGAAAATGGTACTTAATCACCCCAAAGTCTCTCATTTGTCTCTCTGCTGCTGTAGAACTCTGCAGGGCACCAGGAGCTTGCTGAGCTGTATACTACCACAAAAACAATGCAAATGCAGGTTTTTCATGGTTGGGAGTCTGTAGCTAACTATGATTTGAATATGTGTTTTGTCAACAATTAACTACACTTGCAGTGCCTCCTGTGCATCATACTGTTTGACCAGCCTGGAGGTGTATATGTCTTTGATAAATATTGGAACTCCACCTCCTTTGGTTTTGTAGCCCTCCATTTGGTGTCTGAAAATATGGTAGGATGAGTAACCTGGTAAGGTTGGGGTGCTCTCCACAGCTTTGAACCAGTTTCCAGTGACTGCACAAATGTCAGCATCGTCCAGGGCAAAGAATGCTTGCAATGAGTGCCGTTTTATGCTAAAATTCCTATCATTTAGCAGCATGACATTTAATTTTATTTATATGAATTATTCATGTTGGTAATATTGTGGTCATGACTTTGGCTAAAAAAGGCACTATTGGAGAGGCAGGAGCCTTTGCCAGAAGCCTAAAGCCCAGGGGAGACATATGAAGGCCATCTGTGGCAAAGCATCATAGTCTGTCAATCATGTACTGGCTTTTGTCTGAGACACCAAGGATCCTAGGTTCTTAATGTGATTGCATCTCTCACATATTGTGTTTTTAGGTGGTAGTGGTAGAGGGTTGTCTGTGTACTTCAGGCAGTTGCTACACTGTCTTATATTGTCTGTCCATGGTTATCAGAATCTGTGGAACAGAGGTCAGGGATAGCAGAGTGGTTACTATCTGAGGAGAGTACCTATAGGTGTGAGTCATCATCAGCCCCCCCCCTTTCCCATTTTTTTAATGGTGTTGGGTTATCGTGTTAACTGTTGCCAACTCTCTCGATTCAGTGAAACACTTCTGCCTTCTTCAACACTTAGGCCTGACTGTCTCAGATCTTCTTTTACACAATCCATCCACCTCTTAGCTGGATGTCCTCACTTCCTCTTACCTTCTTCCTGTCTGTCCCAAATCTTCCTCACCAGATTGTCTTCTGCCTTTCTACACATGTGCCAAACCACCGTAATATGTTCTCTTTGATCTTTTCTGCAATTGGAGCTAATTTGGCTTCTGCTCTTATGTCCTCATTTCTTTGTCTGTCCCACAGTGTGCATCCTATCACCTTTCTCAGGTACTTCATTTCCATCACCTCTAACTTCTTCAACTGTTCTGCCTTTACTGCCCAGGTTTCTGTGCCATACAGTAGTATTGGTTGCACCACTGTCTTGTACATCTTACTTTTCAGCTTCTTTGGCATTCTTCTGTCATAGTCTACACTTGATACTCTATGCCAGATGGCTGAAGCCCCTCTGATTCTAGCTTTGACCTTTTCATTCAGACTTCCCTTCTCCTCAACTTCTCCTCCCAGATACTTGAATCTGTTTACCTGTTCCACTATCTTCCCTTCTATCTCTATTCTCAGGTTCTTCTGATTTCCCCAATTTGCTGCCATTACTACCATCTTATCTATGCTTAGTTTTATCCCATGTGCCTTCAGATTCTATTCTCCTATCCTTTGCTGAAGTTCTAGCTCAGAGTCTTCTTGTACTGCCACATCTTCTGCATACAGCAGCTTTGTTGATCCGTCCCCTCCAACCTGTTTGCTAATATAGACAATCACCAGTATGAACAGCAGTGGGATCAGATATGAACCCTGATGTACACCCATACCCACTGGTAACCCCTCTGTGAGGCCAAACACTGTTCATATTTGAGTCATTGGGTCCTTGTACATAGCCTGCACTAATTCTACAAATGTTTCTGGGACGTCAAGCCACAGCAGCACTGCCCAGAACAGCTTTCTTGGGACCTTGTCCAACATAGGTATGACTATGGCTGGATAAAATCAATACAGTAGCTGCAGGTGATGGCCTCACTCACACATGAGTGCTGGTAAAGGAAAAATGCAACTGAGATACTTGCAAAGGGTTAAAACAGCACAGCAGTGGTGTGCAACAGGCAAACAAGCACAAACCCACACAGATGCTGGTTTTAAATACCACAAAAACAAAAGTAAAATAGAGACACTGGAACTGACCAACCAACCCTTGTCCCTGAGCTCTTAGCTCAACACCCTATGCCAGACCAGTTCCAAACAGTTCACTTACTCCCATTAAGTGCAAGCAGGACCTGGTCAATACAAGAAGCATAGCAGGAAACACAGGAATTACACAAACAGATCTGAATACAGCAAAACCTGTATCCAGACTATGCTAAATATATTTCAACTCTGTTTAGGTCAATTTAATACAGGAGAACAGATACACACTTAAATATAACAGTAGCACACAAGAGCAAACTGATTTCAACAAAGTAACCAATTAACCAATAAAAAATCAAATCTCAAAACTGATCCCTGTTCTAGTGGTCTTCAATCAGTCATGTTCTAACTGCACACTCATGCCATTAGGGTGCAGGGGAACCCTCTCTAAAAAGATGGTCTGGATTAGTGCTCAGGTTATGGAAACAAACCTTGATTCATCAGGTCTGAATCTAGTGTATGATACAGCAAACAAGGTGCACCAATTTCAGAAGAAAGAGTGCAAAATATGGATGGTGCAGTGGTAGTGCTGTCACCTTACAGCAAGAGGTTCTCTGGTTTGATTCTTGGTTGGTGTGCCTCCTGTGCAGAGTCTGCATTCATGTGGGTATCCTGGTTTTCTCCCACATAAGAAAGACATGCATCTGGAGTGTTTCTCCCCGGGCCTCTGCTGCAAATTGGCTTTGTTCCAAGTCAGACCTTCCTGATAAACAAATGTTAAATAAATGAATAAGCAGACACAATAAGCCTTTAACCAGCAATTTCCAGTGCTTATTTGGTATAGTGTTGTGTTGCTGTGACTCTGGTTAGAAGGTCCTGTGTTCAAAACATGGCAACTTTGTCTTTTTTCCCCTACGGTTACATGACTGTAATGCATGATATGTTCACAAAAACATTTCTAATTCTCACAGTTAATTTTGTGTAATGGTTAGTTGTTCTTACTATAATACATAGGAGCCTGACATCAAGACCTACCAGTGATGACTTTTTCCCTAATGTTAAATGACTGTGATGCATGATATATTTACAAAAGCAGTGCATCCTCCTGCAGCTGATTTGGTGTAGTGGTATATTGCTCTAACTCTAGTGCACAGGGTCCTGGGTGCAAGACTTGGCCATAATGATGTTTTTCTCCCTACTGTTAAATGACTGTGATGCATGATATATTTTCAAAAGCATTAGCAATTCTCGCAGGACATTTGGTGTAGTAGTTCATTGTCCAGACTCTAGTGCACTGGGTCCTGGGTTCAAGACTTAGTTGTGATGGCATTTTTTCCCTAATGTTAAATGACTGTAATGCATGATGTATTTACAAAAGCATTAGCTATTATCACAGGAGATTTGGTGTAGCTGTATTTTGCTCTGACTCCAGTGCACAGGGTCCTGGGTTCACAACCTGACAGGGCTGGTTATTTTGTTGCTGGGCAGAATGGTAGCTGAATGAGATAGAGTGATTAAAGCAGGTTTAAGTGGTTTTGTGTGATAATAAGTGGTGCCAAGAGATTCTTAGCATAGTGGCACTTACTCCCACTTAAACCCGCACTAATTCCAAAAAAAGAAAACAAAAAAAGGGGTGATACAAAAATGATGAAATAGGGGCAAGCAGGGGGAAATACATTATGAAAGGCAGCTATGGATGTGAAAGACAGGCATAGGAAAGGACCATCACTCCCCATTTCTTGGCCAGCAACAGCTGTGAATGATGTGGACAATTTGGAATTTGGAGCCTCAAACCCCAAAGGGAGGAGTGTGGGGGACATATGTTTGTTGATTAGTTGGTGGGATGATTGATTCCTGGCAGTGTACGTGGGTGTAAAATGGAAAGCTATGTATGGGATGAGATTATTTTTGTGGGGACAGATGCCCCCTTTTTAAGGTGAGAGTGGGATGTTGTGGAAGGGTTGTAGGTACATTTGGGGAGGTAAGTTGGGTAGGAGAGGTTGCTTTTGCAGACAGACAAGCTAGCAGACAGAAGTGGTGTATGACACATGAGGGGGGTAAGCACCTTGGATGGGAAGGGTGGTTGGGAATCGGAGGGCCACATGCCCTCAGATGGGAACAGTGGAACTGAGGTTCCCACCCATGGGTAGTCACCACTGCCATTCATGGCCCTGAAGGTGGCTGTGCTGGGGGCTGAATGATGGGGCCAGCTTGCCCCTTGAGTTGCACCAGTCTGCCCTCGATCTGGTGCAGGCGTACATCCAAGTCCCTCTGGATGACCTTGTGCACCATACCTCAGAACTAGTGTCAGGTGACAGGGTCATCTCTGCACCCATGGCTGGGGGGAAGGGCCCCGTCCTCTGACGTGGTTCCACCTGAGGGTGGTGTAGGACCAGCAGAGGAGGTAGTTCGAGGTTGAGTCCCAGACACGCTGGGACCTGGTGATGTGGCCAAATGAGGTAGGACAGGTGGATCCGCTGGGATCTACCTTCCCAAACTTGCTACAGTGTTAAGGTTTTTCAAGGTGTATTGGTTAGTCATGAACAAAACATTTCAACATTAGTTATAACAGCATGCATGGGTGTTCCAATTAACCCAGAACAACAGAATTGAGTAAATTGCATGGCAAACAGCACACATTCATAAATGGAATAACAGTCATTATTGTAACAGCATGCCAGTAACATTTACAGCAACAGGTCACCAACAATGGAATTTCAACAAGGTATGTTAGTACTAAACCATTTAAATATATAAATAATAATAATAGGTCGAATGTCCCAACATTAGGTTTTGAGAACAACATACCCATAGTATATGGATAATAATTACTGAAGCAGATAAGGGTTGGAGGGAGAGAAAAACAGTCCATTACCAGCTATATAGGCTTATATTTTTCACAACAGTACTGCTCAATACTCTACAGGTCTGCCCTCACTTTACAACTACCTGAGGCCTTTAGGTACCATAGCATGTACATACCTGTTAATCTGTTGACCTGGAATGCTATGGGGCAAGTTGTGACAACAGTAGGTACATGAGTAGAGGGGACACCTACATGTGAATGTTACATATATGACTAACAATGTGTACCCTGCACTGATGTTGTGTGAGTGTGCTAATGGCATACTTCTACTGGATTTATATCTGTGTGCAAGATTATTGACAACAGTGATCAGTAGCCATGACAGCGTGACGCTTGAGAGACATGTATTGGGAAGAGTGCATAGTATATATATATATATATATAGCTATCCTGCTGTCATTTGTTGGCATGAGGCTGGTCACTCGAGCATTTGTACACAGTTTATTAGTATACCCTTTATACAGCTAATACAATAATTTCTTTACCTGTGAGCCCTGTGGAGAAAATATCTGTTAACACTACATGACAGTTTCTACAAATACTGAGGATTACTTGCATGTCACTATGAACACATCTTTGTACCAGTCCATGCATCCAAACCGTGGTCTGTGTGTGCAAAATTTAACAAGAGATATACATATTTCTCATCACAGTGAGCTACTGGGGCACTGCTGTCTGCTGTTTAACTGATTTCTGCCTACAACTCACTTGGTCACACATTCTGACCATGTAATATAAGTGGAGTGTCACAGTGCCATGTGTGATAGTTAGTGAACTGTGTATTAATACTTTGCATGCAGGTGTATACATTTATGTTTAATCTGTACAGACCATAGCAGGCTGCTGGGTTACATACCAAACCCATACACATTTGCACATCATATATTTGCAGTCTCCACCTATTACAGTCTCGTACTAGTTGTCCTGCATGGCCATCCATGTTTTGAGCCCTCTCCTCTGCAGCTGTGGGGAGAAAATACACCATTATGCATACCCGTCTATCAGATATTCATACTATAATTTGATATATCACCTGTAGCTATACTTACAAACTTCTGGGGCATTCTGGGCCCAAGCATCTTGGATCCACTGGCCCAAGAGCACCCCCTTCCTCTGTCTCTGGTCATCATAATGATGACAGACCTGCTCACCAGTTCTGGGGATGCCAGTGGAACTGGTGAACTCACATGCCAGATGGTTCTAGGCCTCAGACTTGTATTCTGAACCCTGGTATTGACTGTGTAGCAGTCTGTCATCATGGTTCTTCACAAGGAGTCAAGCCATGACCCTGGACTCAAGGATGCCTCAGTGCTGCACCTGAAAGCTCGATCACTCTCCTGCACCTGCCATACTTCCTACAAGGATCAAACTCTAACAGGTTCATAGGATCATAGGATCATTAGAATGTACTGGCTATTGGCCCTGAGGCCCTTGTAAGCCTAGCCAAGAGTTTAGCCCATGTATAGACAAATCAGGACCCAATGCCTCTGTCCAGCAGGGACACAGGTGGAATTCCAGTGATGTATTTTCTATTTCCCATCCAGTTATCCAGGTTGTACTTAAAAAGGGGTAAAGAGGTATTCTGCTTGATGTGGAGAGGGAGTCTATTTCATAGACGGGGAAGTCTCTGGGACATAAATCTGTCCCGCCAACAAGTCCTAGTAATGTCACAGACCAGGTTGAGTCTGCATGTGCATATTACTTGAGTGGAGCTTGACTTACAGACATGCAGCAGTCCCATTAAGGCGGGGATGAGATACCCTTACTTATGAGGTGGGCTATGTAGGAAGCTTTCTGTACAATGGAAATAACATGGTGGTCAAAAGTCAGGTTGCTATCAATCTGGGTGCTTAAATCCCTCACAATTGACTGCATGCATAGGACATTGTTATTAATGGGATAATGTGTGGGGACATCACTCTCATCAAAGGGGATGATGATGCATTTTTTTTTTGTATTCAGCTTGAGGCCATGTTTCTGGCACCAGTCATTTGTTTGGGTGAGACCCACTTGGAGGATGTTCACATCACTAAGGGAATTAATGACAGCTCCCAGCTTCCAGTCATCAGAAACCTGGTCAGCCATAGCCCACTGATTTTGGCCTGCACCTCAGAAAACTATATTTATTATTTATTTATTTTGTTTTACATTTGTTGATCGGGATTGTCCAACTGAGCTGAAGAGCCCTTTACCCACATAACAGAGGCCCCAAGACCAAAACCTGGGGTATGGCACTCGATACAGGTCTCCTGCTTGAGGTGGCTTCCCATATTTTGACTAGGTGAGTTCTATCAGTGAGCCAGTTAGCTACCCATCTGGTAACATACAGATTGATGCCCAGTTGAGAGAGTTTATCTATTATGCCCGAGTGAGGAATAGTGTCAAAGGCTTTGGCCAGGTCAAGGTAGGTGGTGTGCACTGTCTTCCCCTCATCCATGGTTTTGGTGACTGTCTCAAAAAGGTCAACCAAATGTAACAGACATGATCTCCCCTTGATGAAGACAAACTGTGTTGAATCGAGTGTTTGGAGGTTGCCAATGTCCTTGTTAATGAGATTCATGATAATCCATTCCATGGCCTTGCAGATCAGGCTAGTTAGGCTGGTGGATCTATAATTTCCCAGATTAGTGGATGCTCCACCTTTGTGTAAAGTTATGACAGTAGCTGTCCTCACTCAGCTGGGACAAAACCAGTAGTCTGGCTTTGATTGAATAGAGCGCCTAATGCTGATGTAAGTTCCTGCCTGAGTTCATGTAGGATGCAGCCTGGGATGTTGTCAGGTCCCATGGAGATTGTATATTTTGCCTTTGAGAAAGCAGTGATGACCTGATCCCTAGATATAAGGGGAAGGGGGCAGGTACTGGGAATGTCCTGAGTTACTCATGGGGGGACAGAGGGGTGAAATTTTCACTGAATCTGTCAGCCAGCATGTTTGCTATATCTACAGCATTTGTATATGTAGTGTCCTTGACCACCAGTTCTGAACAGATCTGGGTGCTACCTTTGAGATTACAGACATATGTGAAGAAGGCCTTATGATTGCCTCAAGTAGATGTGGCCAATGTGGACTTGAAATCTCACTAGTGCACTTATTTGCTTGTTTAGGCTAAGGAGAGATTGCTTCCAGTTGGGCACCTGCTCCTTCTTGGTCCTGGACAGCAATGTTTTTCTTTTGTTACAGAGTTTATTTATTGTAGATGTCCACCAGACAGGCTTACTCTTCCTTGCAGAGGATGATTTAGTCCTGTCAGGCCTAATTCCATGCATCATATAAATGTTCATATAGTAATTTAGTATAGTTTGGATACCAGTGCCAGTTCCTAGAAAGGGGGAGGAGGTTGTGAATCTGTTTATACCATCCCTCAGGAGGCTGTAATAAGCTTTGGAAAAGTTATTTTGTTTGACCCTAGCTAGAGGGGGTCATGGGAGATGGTGACTTCAAACATGACTGTTTTATGGTCTGATCTTACAAGGGAGGATGATACTGCAGGGATGCTGTAGTGGTTACTCATGTTGGTTAATACCAAGTCCAAGATATTAACTCCTCTTGTTGGGGTATCGACTAGCTGTTCCAAAGCATTTGCATTGACAAAATAGAAGAATCTCTGGGCATTTGTGTTCTGGCATGAGTAGTTCTTCCAGTCTATGTTTGGGTAGTTAAAGTCACCCAGGATCAGGGTAAATGTTTGAATCTTGATAGATTCAAAGATGTCTAGATAGGCAGTTTGGACATCTTGGGTCAGATTTGGGGACCAGTAGCTAGCTATGATTTGTATAGGGGTCTTGTCAATGGTTAAAAGCACCTGGAGTGTCTCCTGTGCATCATACAGTTTGACCAGCCTGGACGTGTGTATGTCTTTAATATATATTGAAATACCACCTCCATTGGCTTTACTACCCAAAGTTTGGGGTCTGAATGTATGATAGAATGAGTAACCAGGTATGACTGGGTGCTCCACACAGTTTTGAACCAGGTTTCTGTGACTGTGCAGATGTCAGCATTTTCCATGGTTAAGACTGCTTGCAATGAGTGCAGTTTGATGTTTAGACTACTAGCATTTAGCAGCATGACCTTTAATTTTTTTTTTTTTTTTTTTTTTGCAATTGTTATGTTGGTAGTTTTAACCTCATCACTTTTCTTCCAATATTCCCACCTATGTGGTTTAAATAAGGCCATATTCCCACCTTTCCCGTCATTGGACCATTTTCAAAAATGCTGAGCAAAGCTGAGCAGTACGCAAATCCACTAAGCTGAGTTGAGTAGAGCTTAAGGTGGCAAATACTGAGCAGTGCTTAGCAGTGTGCAAATCCACTTAGCTGAGATGAATACTGCTTAGAATGGGACTTCTTAGCAATGCTCAAGCCAGCTAAGCAGAGCTGAGCACTGCTAAGTATTGCTCAGATAGGTCCTGTTTGAGCACTGCTTAGCTTGGCTTAGCAGTGCTTAGCAAAACTGAGCTAAGCACAAACAAACATTTTCATTTAAAAAAGAAGTCAGAATTGAATATTAATTACTCATTACTGATACATTATTATTAAGTGCATATATTTTACTTAAGCAATAACCAACAATGTTGGTGTGGTATATTAAGATTTAAGATACAAGATATAAAGTTCAATTTCAGTTTACTTCCACCAATTCTATTATTTCCGATAAACAAAAAGAAAAACTGAATAGGTGAAAAATGCTCAATTTAATGACCAACAAAGCTTTCAGGAATGTCCCTTCTTCAGTGTTAAAATCATGTAGTAACAAACTTGTGAATTTATAACAATTTAAAAAAAAACCCACATGACACAGCAAACCAATGTATAACCTAACATCATTAACATCTCATTAAAAATGCTAACACTTCTAAAAAACATATAACTTCCATTCTTATGTATCATATTACTTGCATGAGTATAAAGATAACATCACAATACATAAAAAATAATAAAAAATATATAATAGGTAAATTAATTAATTCATAAATTAAACCTAAAAATCTTTTCTAAAGATAAGCTTCTCCTTTATAATATACAATATACATTTACCTATTATCGCATAATATACCTAACGTTCAAACTTATTATAAAAAGTAGCAGCACTAAATTAGAATCTAAATATGTATCAAAAATATATATTTTTTACTTATTCTAAATTATATCTAACTTATAATTCCTTTCAAAAATATATACACCTAATTACCTATACTGTTTCTGTCTAAACTCTAGCATCGGTTTTAATGTTATTCTATTATTCAGTCCTGGTAATCTGTCCGCTGCCAATCTTGTTATCCATTCATATTCTGATATTTCTAATTTATTATTTTAATCACCCAACCTTAAGTTCCTATATATAACATCTATCACTTTAAATTTAAAATTATGTGAGGTACCTTTATCCAATCTATGTTGTGCTAATGCATTAGAAGGAGTATTGCTCTTCATATCTGACATGTGTTAAATAATATGGTCTTTCAAACATCTAGAGCATTTTCCATCATAAAAACATTCACATTGTGTGCATATTGCTAAGTAAACAACCATACTTGTTTTACATGTTGCTGTACATTTTATCTCATATCTTATTTTACTCGTTGGGTGTTCAAAATATTTTTTATCACAAATATCAGAACAACAGCTACAATTATAACAAGGGAATGTTCCCATATTATGAACCCTAGGTATAGTTAAATTCACTTTAAAATCTTTGAAACACAACTTTCTCTTCAAGTTGCTCATATTTCTATAAGCGAAATATGGCTTATTTCCTAATAACATTTGTAATTCAGGTTGAACCATCAAAATACGCCAATTCCTTTTTATAACAGTCTCTACATATTTAGTCAAATTATTATATGTAGTAACATATCTTACTGCAGGACCTACTTTCTTTTCTTTACTAGTAGTAACTAAATAATTACTAAAAAAAGAAGACGCCTGTTTCGTCCTAAGCTGCAGTACATTTTTACTCATTGCTAATGTAGTCTCTTTATCATATCCTCTACTATAGAATTCATTTATTAACATTTTCATTTGTTTTTCACATTTTTACCAAACCTGTATTCAATCTACTAATTCTTAATAATTGGCTTTTCACTACGCCTTTAAATACATGTGCTGCATGTATACTCTTAGTATGTGTATATTTATTCACTTGTACATTGCTATTGCAGTTACTGCACATGACGGGATTGGACAACATGGAAGCATTACGCAGATAGAAGCAACGATGGATTCTACTTCTACATCAAATTTGCAAGCACAAAAGAATAAAGTAGCTGTAACACCAAAAACAAAGCAGGCTGACATTTTTTAAAGTTATCTCAGCCAATACAGGTGAAATTACCAGAGAAAGTAGAGCAAAAGAAATGCCCACAATCGAGAGGGCGTTCTCAGCAGAGAAACAATTCTTTTGTTGGAAAAAGGAAGAACGACAGTCCACTCCCGAACAACAAACAGGGACGGAGATAAGTGGTTAGCCCAGTAATTCTTTTTTGAACTTATCGAATCTGACTTTGACTACTGCAATGCAGAGTCTATTAAATAAGGGCTTACAGTTTATCCCATGTGGATCGGACTCAATAGTAGAAGCATTGACTGATTTAAAAACTTTTGTCCGTAATGTATATTTAAAATTGTTGTTTAAATATTCTAGTAATGACATAAGAGTTGCATTTAGGAAAAAAAGCATGTTTATTCCTAACAATTATCCTATTTTAGATGCTTTTTAAGTTATATGTGAAGACGACTTAAGAAGTTTATACCAGGATGTAAATGTTGGAAAATTAAAATTGAGAAGGTATAGTATTTCATATGAAGAACATTTAGCTTATAAGCAATTGTGTGCCAATGATGAGATTATTATTAAGCATGCAGATAAAGGAGGGGCAACGGTTATATTCAATAAGGATGAGTATAATAATTTAATGAAACAGTTTTTAGATGATGAGCACACTTTTAAAGGACTAACTTTTGATGAAGTACGAAAGATAATTTATGAAATAAATATGTATATGTATGAGATGCAAACACAAACTGACATCACAATAGAGTTATTCAACTTTCTCACTGTGTCAATCTCAGTAATCCCTGTAATATATGGGATACCGAAGCTACACAAATCAATGACGACCCCACCCATGAGACCTATAGTCTCTGGGAGGGGGTGGTCTACTGAACCTATTTCCATTTATATTCAGGAACGGTTACATAAATATTTACCCCTATGTCCAAGTTATATAAGAGATACAAATGATTTTTTGAAGAAATTGTATGCTTGGCATGAAGGGAATACTAACATAGAATTTATGATGGTAATGTTAGATATAAGTTCATTGTTTACAGTAATACCAAATCAATATGGAGTAAATGCAATTCGAGAATTTTTATGTGAATAAGTGAAAATGAATGGGAAAGAGGTGGAAACAATGTGTAGCATGATAGAAATAGTACTGGAAAAGAATGTATTTCTGTTTAATAGGAAACCCTATTTACAAATATCAGGAGTGGCCATGGGTACAGCAATGGCCAATACATATGCCAATATAGTATTAAATCAATGGGAGAAAAATTATATAAGAGACCAAAGTAATAATAATTTTTAAAGTAACGTTCTCTTTTATCAATGTTTTGTAGACGATTGTTTCTTGCTATGGAATGGCAATGAAAATGAGTTAAAAGCCTTTGTCCAATATTTAAATAGTACTACTAGTTTTCTTAATTTTACTATTAATTATTCTCAAGATAGAGTATTTTTCTTAGATGTGGAAATTTATAAAAATAGGAATAATAAATTAGAAATCTGTGCACATAGGAAAAATGTACAAGTGAATAAATATACACATACTAAGAGTATGCATGCAGCACATGTATTTAAAGGCATAGTGAGAAGCCAGTTATTAAGAATTAGTAGATTGAATACAGATTTGGAAAAATGTGAAGAACAAATGAAAATGTTAATAAATTAATTATATAGTAGAGGATATGATAAAGAGACTACATTTGCAATGGGTAAACATGTACTGCAGCTTAGGACAAAACAGGCATTTCCTTTTTTTAGTAATTATTTAGATACTACTAGTAAAGAAAAGAAAGTAGGTCCTGCAGTAAGATATGTTACTACATATAATAATTTGACTAAATATGTAGAGACTATTATAAAAAGGAATTGGCGTATTTTGATGGTTCAACCTGAATTACAAATTTTATTAGGAAATAAGCCATATTTTGCTTATAGAAATATGAGCAACTTGAAGAGAAAGTTGTGTTTCAAAGATTTTAAAGTGAATTTAACTATACCTAGGGTTCATAATATGGGAACATTCCCTTGTTATAATTGTAGCTGTTGTTCTGATATTTGTGATAAAAAATATTTTGAACACCCAACGAGTAAAATAAAATATGAGATAAAATGTACAGTGACATGTAAAACAAGTATGGTTGTTTACTTAGCAACATGCACACAATGTGAATGTTTTTATGTTGGAAAATGCTCTAGATGTTTGAAAGACCGTATTATTGAACACAGGTCAGATATGAGGAGAAATACTCCTTGTAATGCATTAGCACAACATAGATTGGATAAAGGTATCTCACATAATTTTAAATTTAAAGTAATAGATGTTATATATATGAACGTAAGGTTGGGTGATCAAAATAATACATTAGAAATATCAGAATATGAATGGATAACAAGATTGGCAGCAGATAGATTCCCAGGACTGAATAATAGAATAACATTAAAACCGATGCTAGAGTTTAGACAGAAACAGTATAGGTAATTAGGTGTATATATTTTTGAAGGGAATTATAAGTTAGGTATAATTTAGAATAAGTAAAAAATATATTTTTTTGATACATATTTAGATTCTAATTTAGTGCTGCTACTTTTTATAATAAGTTTGAACGTTAGTTATATTATGCGATAATAGGTAAATGTATATTGTATATTATAAAGGAGAAGCTTATCTTTAGAAAAGATTTTTAGGTTTAATTTATTAATTAATTAATTTACCTATTATATATTTTTTATTATTTTTTATGTATTGTGATGTTATCTTTATACACATGCAAGTAATATGATACATAAGAATGGATGTTATATGTTATATGGTTCGCTGTGTGATGTGGGTTTTTTTTTTTTTTAATTGTTATAAATTCACAAGCTTGTTACTATGTGATTTTAACAATGAAGAAGGGGCATTCCCAAAAGGTTTGTTGGTCATTAAATTGAACGTTTTTCACCTATTCAGTTTTTCTTTTTGTATATTAAGATTTACCCATGGTTGGTGTGGATTAAATAAAGGCAACTGTGGGTAAATCTTAATACACCACAACCATGGGGTCAGTTATTGCTATTATAAAATGACATTATTTAAAAGAAAATATTTACTTTTCTTGAATAAATGTCTTGTGTACTACAGCCGTGCTGTCCTTCCACATTTTCCAGTATCCTGGGGCTTTTTCTGATGTACTGCACATGTGTATGGGACTTGCATTCCCATGCATACCCAATACATCAGTGCTTTGCAAAGGAAGCAACACAGAAAAGAAGGTCTTAGTTACTCGATTTTTGTTTTCTATTTTTTTTTTTAATACAAAAAAAATGTCAGACAGTTTAGGGGAAGGAGAGAGACAGAATGGAGGAAAGACAAGGAAAATCAGGTACATGTCTTTAGTTTTTAATTATGTACCCAATTTTCCTAGCATTTTCTCCATCCTGTCTCTCTTTTATGCCCAGAGTTCAGATTACATTTTTTTTTTGTTATTTTTATTTTTGTTAAAAAAACTAATCAAATTACAGTATATAGCAATGAAATAAAGTCAGGGCAACCGGACCTTTTTCCATTAGTATATGCTAGGATTTACAACAGGCACGCTGATTGGGTTGAGCAATCAGCATGCTTGTTTTGGAATATCAATGACCAGTCATTGTATAATTTACATAACCTCCCCCTATGTGCTTTCATTACCTTGGGGTGTGACTGTAATGTATGGGAGACTTGTGTTTAAATGGGGGTTTTCACCTTATATCTTCACTGACATTTGGAATATGGACAAACTACACTACCCTGGTTAAAAAATGTTAATTACTACATAATTAAATAAAATATAAAATAATATAAAACTGCTTTCCCATGTAAAAGCTGAATGGCTTGTCTTGGTATTCAAACCGTGCATCTACTACATGCAAAGCCATGACTCTAACTACTCAGCTAACTCAACTGTGCAAATTTCACCTATATATTTGTATATAGCTTCTTGATAAGTTTAAGCACTACTGAACAAGGTGCCACCCCCTGCAAACCCGCTCAGCTATGCTTAAATGTTCAAGAAAAATAATAAGAAAAAAATTAAACATTAATTTAAATTTACACTGTTAATCTACACATTAATAGATAAGTGTATGGGAACACTTTCTTTATTGTTTTAGTGCCGTAAAGCACTTTTACAATGCAGGGGTGTGTTACAGCTACGGTGACACACCCCCTACATGATGTGACTTCACATTCCTAATCCTCTCAACTGTACAAATTTTCGCGTGATGTCCGGATTTGTGCCTCATATTCTTGGTTTATTTCTCAAAGGATTGTGTTTTCCTGGGAAATCAATGACAAATCATTAAAGACTGCAATTAGAAAATATTGACGGACATTTGAGTTTCACACATCATACTCTTCAGAAAATCCATGCTAATGCAAGACCTGTCATTCTATCAACTTTCTAAGTTTGTAAGGCAATATTTAAAAACTGTCCCTATTTTTGGTCGTTTGTCCCACTATTGGCTTTGTGTACATTTCCTGCTCTAAAAGGTTGAGAGGTATGAACTGTCCGAAGACACTTTCTTTATTGTAAAGTGCTGTATGGCATTTTCACAATGCAGGGTGAGTGTGACAGTACCTGTCACACACCCCCTGCATTGCATTCAGTTAACATTCATAATATCAGTGTCCATGAATACTGTTTTCTAATGTAAAGTGCCGTACAGCACTTTCACAATGCAGAGGGTGTGTGACAGTACCTGTCACATGCCACACACATCCTGCATTATGTTCAGTTGCCATTCATAATTTCAGTGTCCGCGGACACTGTTTTCGAATGTAAAGTGCCGTATGGCACTTTCACAATGCAGGGGGTGTTTGACAGTACCTGTCACACACACCCTGCTTTAATTTCACTTTGCCATTCACTATTTCAGTGTCTGCGGACACTGTTTTCTTTTCTAAAGTGCCATACTGCACTTTGTCAGTGCAGGGGGTGTATTACAGATCTGTGAGCACTACTGCAACATGCCCCCGGCACTGATTCAGTATCCGTGTACATGCTCCATCTCAGTAGCGCATCTTCATTAATATGTAAGGCGCGCTGCCGAGAGGGGGATGCGGACATGGACACCATTCACTCCGTGTAGGAATAACATTGTGCAGTTGCATTATGCAAAAAATGTAAAAAAATCACAAATGTTTTTAGATTTTAGGACATAAAAAGGTTTCTTGAGTTTCTTGTAATAGTTACATAAAACAATTATTTTATATCTGAAATGCTTCATCATTGTATAAACTACAAAAATAACTCAAATTTTATAAGAGTGAACTTTTATTTAGCATATAAGTAAGTCAAGTCCTTTGCATTGGTGGGGTATAGTTTGTTCTGCAAAATCTCAAGTTCCCATAGTATAATGTCCCACTTTAGTCATTTTAAAAGGTAGCAACTTTGTGTGAGCGTAATGCTACATGTTTGTAAGTTTATGGCTGTTGTAAGCTTTTCTGAATATGAATTCAATGAAAATGGACATTACTCAGCTGAATATGCCTGTCCACCAACTGTGTAATCAACTGTGGGTAAGTAAGAAAAGAAGTAAATAAGTAAACAGACACATATATACATAAAATACATATTTGATTAGATTATGTAATGCTGTTGTCTTTAGTATGTTATTTGGTAGCTGCTTACTGTTGTACTGACTGCCCTTGATATTTGTCCAACTTAGCTTTATAGCATTGCTACTGATATTTGCCCTGCTAAATATTCATGAAGTCCATCTGTTGTATATGACTATGCTTTCCTTTCACTTTGTTACATAGACATTTCCCCTTCCTCCAACTTTATAGTCACAGTCACCCTTTCCATTCCCTTCCTTACTTATGACGCAAAATGTTTAGCATCACTGTCTCCAAGCTGCATCATCAGTCTTGCTTTTTTGTGTAATGTTAACATGTCATTAACTCCAAAATTCACAAAGCTGGAAAACACTGCTCCCCATTTCACTGATATGCAGTTGTATACACACACACACACACACACACACACACACACACACACACACACACGCACACACACGCACACACACACACACACACATACAGACACACACACACACACACACACACACTATACTAAATTTGCTAGCATCCAGACTCTGCATTTATATAGCCATTTTGTCTTTTTTTAGAAGTCCATTATAATTATCTCACTATTTAAGTAATAAGTCTAAATGGTTGCATTAGCAAGTAATTTAAAAGCAGTATGCTTTGAAACCCTAGACATATGGCTGCAGCCTACATAACATATGATTTAATAATTAACAAGCAACAGAATGAATCACGCACATTAAGCTCCTCTGTAAAATCAACACTGCATCAGAACAGGGATTTTTTAAAGAAACACTCTCTGATTCTTGCCAAACTTCATCTAAGCATCATTACTTTCCATACTTAGATCTCTGATGGCAAGATTCTGCTTGACGGTATTATATTCCCGACTTTCTTCAATTTTCGGCACACAATTGAACCAGGTGGGGACATGAAAATAAACACAGCATTATGAGCTGAGATAGCTGTTTCATTTCTGTGATTTTTTTCTATTTTTTATTTTCGTGCAGTTATTCAGTATAAATAAACTGTAGTCTCAAATTACATGTGGAATAAACACCTCTGCGAGTTGCAGATTTTTCAGCAGCCCTAGTCCACATGATGAGGTTGGTATAGCCACAGCTGGCAGTAGCAGCCTTAAAACAGGCGGAATTCTTGTCCTCATTTTTTCATTCACTCTCTTATGATGGTGACTGCTTGCCTCACAATTCACACAATGTCTCTACTATTTTGATTGTTGCATAAAGTTTAGTCTTGACATCTGTTACCAAATACAGTGAAAATTGTTTAGAACTCTGCTTTAATATGATTCAAGGACATATATTCTGTTCCTACACCATGCATTTATGCTTAGAACTAAGATGACCAGCCTAACTGTGTGGTGACAAGGATTACAGAGTTGGAGTGGGGTCGTTCTGATTCAGGTCAATAAGATATCAATAGTATTTGTAGAAAATAGTTGTAAGTTAATAATATAAAAAGGACTAATCAGGGCCCCTGGAATTAAAAGATGTAGCCACCCTCTATCCACAATCAGTGACCTCCTGGAACTGGAAGCAATAATCACCAGATGATGCTCTCCCATTCTGAAACCCATGAAAAGTTACTGGAGCACACTTGCTACAGCATATGTAGAATCAGGCACTTTTCTGATCCCTTATACGAAAATGCCTCAGACATTTACTTTTTAATTTCATCCAGGATTCAAATGATCTTAAACCTCATACTCTGAAAAAGGGATGGAGAAAACATAGATTAGGAACTTCATGCCTAGTTCAGTATAAGGTGTCATCAAACAGCAGAATTTATATGCAATACAAGTTTAGCACTAAGCCATAACAAAGCAAGGATACTAGACTTCATGAGTCTTGACTAAGAAATGATAAAAGCATGGTCTGACAATGTACAAGCAATTGTGCAAGAAATATGGTGGGAGAAGAGCAAGAAAAATACACCATCCCAGTGCCATAAACCTTTGTGAGAAGCTAGAGCATGGATCAAAACAAACTGAAAACTCTACTGATATTCATAAAATATGTGACATGAATGAACAGGGAGGAACATGCAAAAAAAATAGCATATCCGTAGCATGTCATCACAGAAAGAGCGGGACAGGCAAATATGAAAGCTAAACAGGAGAATATGAGGAATGCTAAACAGGGAAATATGAGGAATGCTGTCAAAGCTACAAAGCTCCATACCAAACAACTCCATTTTCTATAATGACGTAAGATGACTCCTTCTGAAGATGGAATAAGGAACAAACAAATATTAGAGGAGGGGTGTTGCGACTTGAAGAGGGAAGGAAAAGTGAATAGATGATGACAATGACAAGTAAGAAACAGGAATTTATATTCTTTTCTTCATTTCTGCCTCAACATTATTTGTATATGGGCTACTGACCCTGACAAGAATTGTCTACTTGACTTCAGACTTTTCCCAGCAGTGGATATCATTCCTCTTTGCTAGCAATTAATTCCTTTCCCAGGCTGGCAGCCATTTGCCAAGCAACTGTGGCTGGCAATTAGGCTGAAAGAAGAGCTCCAATGTAAATTTTTAAGCCAAGGTTGATGGATCTCCAAATGATCTTTGCTGACTTTTTGAACAAGAATTTGAAGTATTGTTGAATTTCTAAGCAAAAAATCAACACAGAAATAATTAGAAAGTATAATTTTTTTTTTCCAAATTTCTTTCCTCTGTATACACTGTGCATGTTTTACTTGCACAAGTTTGCATATTCTATACATGTTCTACTTGTATAAGTCTGTACTGCTATCCATCCATCCATCCTCAACCCCTTTTTCCCATTTTTGCACATGGGGTTGGGGTGTCACATCAACAGTGACAATCATCTCGAGCAGGATTTACACCTCCGGGTGACTAGTCCTGCTGCGGTAGTATATCCGTACCTCTCACTCGGACACATACTCGCAATCATGTCTCTTCATATTTTGAGCCTTTGGTGTAGGTCATGTCTGGACAGGATCTCCAGGCCAGTTCACTTGCTCTGTGCCATGAACCTTTGTAAGAAGTAAGTGCTTAATCATCTTGCCTGGCTTACCTTAGGTATTACCACCACTACAAGTTGCCCTGTGTACAACATAATGCTTTAAGAATCAATGCCCTGGTACTACCTTTTCAGACTGTATCTAACTCTGTTATTTTTTTTAAACAAGAAACATCTTTATTAAGTTATCATGTATGACATAGGCAATCTTACATTTATATAAATGGTTATATAAATGAAAATAAACCATAGCGATACAATCTTAGTTGCAAACATTATACTTTACAAATCATGCTGATACAACTGTAGCTGGAAACATTAAACATCATTTTTAATATATGCAGTCATTGTCTGTCAGCCATGACATAGCGCATTCAAATCCTGTCTTCAGTTAAATCTCATGCCTCATCTGCATATATTTATCCCACATTTCCCATTTTTCCTATGTAATTTGCTCCTACCCTTTTCTAAAGATCCCAGTTCCGGTTGTTTTATCTCCGTTACTATCGTCACTGCGTCTAGTAGAGTTGGTTTAGACTTTGATTTCCATTTTCTAGTCATTGCTTTTTTGGCAGCCATCATACTTAGACTCAGCAAGGCTTTACTATGTCTAGGCAATTCCGATTCTGTATCATAGCTCAGAAAAAACGTTTTCCTAGATACAACAATTTGCTCACCCAGCACCACCAACAGAGCAGTCTGCAGGGAACCTTTAAAGTCTGCCAACTCATTACATTCCCAGAAAATATGTTCCCAGTTACCTCTTTCTTCCCCATTACACTTCCAACATCTGCTGATTACCTGAGGAAAAATTCTTTGGAGCCTACTTGGGGTATAAAAATACCTATGTAAACACTTCCAAACAAAGATCCTAAATTTCTAGATTTTGTTGCATACTTGGGAGACATACATATATCCCCCATTGTTCCTTTGTGAATTGCTTATCCAGTTTCTCTTCTCAGTCCTTCCTAATCTCCTCTGATTGATTCTTATAGTTATCATGCAATATTTTATATGCTCCACTAATTATTCCTTTCTTAATGGCAACTTCTGTTCTAGATTGTACTAAAAACTCTTCCGGTGCTGGTCTTTCATTTAGGACCCCCCTTATTTCTTTCTCTTTGCCTATACTCTGATATCAATCCTTAATAGAGAAGGCAATCTCTAACCTGCAGTCCAAATAAGTTCTTGGTATCTTCCCATTCTATCATCCTTCCCTCTCTAGTTATTTGCTCCCAATACCTTGGTTCCTTTGCCAGCTTTCTCCAATATATTCCAGCCCCCATTTGCCTATTGTCTGCATCCCTAATTTCAGTCATCCCTATCGGCAGAATATCCTTTCTCCATTCCTGTGTTACTTAGTTATTAGAATACTTTCTGCTACTTTATGAATATAATATTCTGTATGTTGCTCCTTAAAGGTCTGCATTCATAATCACAGTCTTTCCTTGTTTCTTGAGCTTCCCCTCTGTTTCATCATCATCTCTTTCCACTTTGAATTATAGTTTCCTGCTTGTGCAATGTATAGGAGCCTTAACTGTGTTGTTCTGAAATACCCCTTCAACTTGGGTAATCCCAATCCACCCTGATTTATTGGAAGAATAAGCTGATTCCACTTGACTCTTGCTGTCTTCCCCTCCCAGATAAAATCCTTCAGTTCTTTATTAATAGCTATCCACAACTTCTCCTCAGGTTGATAAAAATATACCTGATATAAGGCTAAAGGGACTAAAAACATTTTAACTGCTTGCATCTTACTATCGATATCGATATAACAGAGCTTCCATTTTCCTCAGTTTTTGAATTATCTTTTGTTTAGTCTCTTCCCACATATCCTTAGCTGCCATACCAGTATCATTTTTAATCCATACTCCTAAATACTTAATTTTGTCATGTCCCCATAAGTATGGCTATTACTGAACCAGTTTGTATGTATAACTTACCACTATTGCTTTTATTTTAGCTTCATTAATTTTGTCTCCTGAAAAGGTCTGAAACGGTCTCAGTATTTTCCATAGCACTGTAATGTCTCTTTCTGATTTAGTCAGGTAATAAATAATGTCATCTGAAACAGAGCCAGCTTTTCTTGACTACCATACCAATTATATCCTTGAATTTCTGAGTCCCTTATTTTCTTTGCTAATGGTTCTAAATATAATGCAAATAGCAAAGGAGGGAGATGACACCCCTGCCTGGATCCTCTGCTCAACCAGAGATTATCAAAGAGGACCCCACCCACTTTAATTTTTGCCTCCGATCCATCATATATCCAGGTCTATGTTCACACACTGAATACAGATTACAGTGAAGCCTTATAATCGAACATGAAACAGCGAAACTTTAAAGTACCGAAAACGCGTAACATCATAAAACAATTCATCGAATGGCCATAGTTGGCCAACATCACAAATCTAATCATCTAAGGTGGGGGGCTTCACCCCCCAACACCACCCTCCCAACTACATATACTAACTCAGAAATTGCACTGCACTGGAGAATAGAGCAAATTTTAAAAATGGCTTTCTTTATTTGCCTTATGCATTGTGGTACTTCCTGGCTGTTGGCCAGCTATGGCCATTCAATGAATTATTTTACGATGTTAAGCATTTTGGTACTTTAAAGTTTCACTGTTTCATGTTTGATTATAAGGTGTTCACTGTAATCCATATTCTATGCGCAAACATAGAGTCTATATAATCTACTAATCAACCTTATAATTTTATCAGGGAATGCAAATGCTTCCATTGCTCTGCTCATAAAGTCCCAGCTTACTCTGTCAAATGCTTTCCCTGTATCACGACCCACCAACAGCAGTGGGATTTTCTTACATTCTGCTTCCCTTTGGATCATCACTGTTCTGTTAATGTTGTCAAATGTTTGCCTCTCCTCCACAAAATCACAGTGCTCCATATTTATCAATTTTGGCATCACTTTTGCCATTCTCTTAGCCATTATAGACATAAACACTTTATAATCATGATTTAGTATTGAAGTGGGCCTATTTGTTACTGGATCAGATGGATCTTTACCCTCGTTAGGTATTGCAGCTACTATCGCTTTCTTACAGGATGTTGGTACGTCTCCTCCTCTTAAAATACTGTTAAAAAAAGCTTCCAGACCTTTATCAGTGTTTTTTTCCTTCCTAGCTTCGAAACTTCAACAGGAATACCCTCCATTCCTGGGGACTTTCCTGCAGATTGGTTATATATCACCATTTTTGTCTCATCTCCTCCTATCCTAACTGTTAGTAAGTGAGTCTCCTCTACCTCTAACCTTGGTATGTTTAATTCTTCCATAAATGTTTCCATTTGTACATTTTCTTGATTTCCATATGTCTCTGCTTTATAGAAACTTTCAGAGAATTTCCAATTTCTAATACTTCTACAGGATCCCTTGTTATCTTCCTTGGTATAGGCTGTCTAAGCTTGGTGACAGTCCTTTTTACTTTCTATTGCCTGAGTCATTGGGCTAAAAGTTTTTATGCTCCAGAGTTATCAAAAACAGTTGCTTAACAGCAACCTTTCTAAACTCTTGCATATTGTCAAGATAATGCCTTATTTTCTGTTTAGCATTCTACAGTTGCTCCTCTTCTTCTGTGAGAGTCCCCCTATTTTGCAATGCTTTAACATTTGTCAATCCCTCTAAATAGTTTTTACTTTTTAACCATATCTCTCTTTCTTTTGTTTCCACCCTATTTTTAAATTTCACTTTAATTTTACCCCATTCTCTAGCTATATTGTCAGAAGAAATTTCTATGTTCTCTAATAGCTCCTGGATAATTTCCACTACCCATTCCTTAAGTTCTCCCTTTTTCAAAAGATAGGTAGGAAAGTGCCAGTGTCTCATTTTTATTTTGTTACCCTGTGTTTTTATTTTAGTTATTATCAGCACATGATCTGCAATAGTTATTGGGTGCATATCAAGACCTTCAATTAAATGCACATGTTCCTATGAAATATAAATTCTGTGTAGCCAAGACCAGTTTTGTATCTTGGGGAATAATATGTAAATTCACTCCAAACTCCTAGTACTGAAATCACATCTTCCATGCCAAATATTTTCATAAATGTCTTTAAAAATCTACTCTCCTTTGTTATATTATCCCTTATGGGCCCCAGACACATCTTCACTGTTGCAAATCAAATTTCAGTACCCACCAATAAGTAATATTCCTTGCTGAAAGCCCAGAATTTTCCTATGCTCCATCATAGCTGTTTTTGGTGGAATATAAATACATGCCAGTGTAATCCTCCTCCCTTGCCAGTAGCCCCTTAGTACAACAAATCTACCATTATTGTCTTTTTATCCTATTCATTACTATTGGAGCTCCTCTTGCAATTAACATAAATACTCCTCTCTTCCTTTGCCTCAGGTATTCCACTGAATAACCTTCTTGAAATCCTTTCTTTATCAAATTCACATGTTCATTTCTTTCCAAGTTTGCCTTCTGTAGCATAACTATTTGCACTCTACATTTTTCACTGCTCTTTCTTTTTTGTATTTATCTGTGAAACCATTAACATTTAAAGATATTATAGAAAGAATCGTATTCTTGAGAGATTATTATTCCAACCTTTTATGTATAACAGCTTTTTTATTAAATGTCTAGTTCCAGCTTTTGTGTTACATGCATGCACTGTTTGGCAGGTTAGCCTTTTATACAATTTTTTCTTGTCATCTCCATTAGAGCCTATGTCACATCTTGTAGAATGTTTTGTTTTATTGAAAAACCTCAAACAAAAATACACATACACCCCAATACCCCTTAAAACATATTAACTTAATAATAACACACAAAACTATGTAAATCTTCAAATATTGAAGTTTTATCCTCCTAATAAGAACAGATGTTCCAAACTGACAGCCACACACACAGACTTGAGCTAAACTGAGCTAAATTAAAAGAAAGATTATCCATGCTAAGATGCACAGTAGAGAATGTGATTCTATTAAGTGTTGTCTGGTTTTGCCATATCCTTATAGCTCTTTCAGCTGGGACAACACTTGAATGCTTTCAGAAAACATTTTCTCCAAGCTATTTCTCTTTATCAGATTGTTTACTGGAGACATGAGAACCAGATACAAAACTGTTTACTAGAAAAAAGCCTTATAATATTTAATATTCTTTCTTATTTACTTACTTTTTCTTAAAATGTGTTACTATATAAAGCTAATGGCCTTAACCCAGTCATTCTCTTATGCCAGAATGAAAAAAGCACACTATTTTTTTCTTTTGTCATAGTCTTTTAACCAGATCTTTTTTTTTTTTTTTACATTGCACTGCCTACATTTCTTAAATCTGAAAAAGGAGAAAGAGACAAGATGGGATAAAGAAAAAAAGAAGAAAAACAGGAGTACCTATTTCCATTATTCCACTCCATCTCCATTACTTTTAAAAAGGCAATATTGCAAAGACTTGGAACTCCCTACCACTACAAATCAGGGTACAACCTAACAAAACCATCTTCAAAAAACAGCTTATTTTCCACCTAAACAACTCCTGGACATGCAACTGCCTAGTACCTGGCTGACATATTCTAACATCTTTCCCCTACCCACTATCCAAACTCTTCTTTAAAACTCCCACAGATGCACTATATATTATCACATTACTTATCAACTCACTGCTGCCTAATCCCCACTGTCCTATCTATACCCACTAACTCCCCCCTAGACTAAGTTGAAAAGCTTTCCCTTAAAATGTCAATGAACCTTATATGATCATGCCTATATTCTCCTCCTGTGACAAACTAGCTATTATTTTTAGTTTTTCCTTTCTTCTCTTATCTTCATTACATCTTCAAGATTATCTGGTTAGTATTTTTTTTTAGTTTTTCCTTTCTTGTCTTATCTTCAGTCCATTTTCAAGATTATCTCTACTAAACATACTGTATAAACAACAGTCATATGTTGCTACCTGCTATACCTTTAATTGATGTCTAAACCACTATGCTTATGTAAATATCTTATGCAATCATATGTTATTATCTGCTATATTTTATAACTGTATGTGCAAACCACAATGCTCATGTAAATATTTTATGTATAGTATGTTATTGATTCTTCTGGAGTTTTTCTCCCTGGGCCTCCACTGAAAATGGACAGCTCTGTCTAATCTGACCTCCCCGGTAAATAAATATAAAATAAATAAACTGAAAAAAAATGTACTTTATTGCAAGCAAAGAAAATCATTCTCCATTTAAACAGTATTATTAAGAAAAGATTCTGTTTTACTTAAGTTAACTTTCTCCCTTCTCTTCCCCTCTCCTGAGTATTTTTCCAGACATTTAACGGCATGAAGTAGGGCACATGCTTTAATGCTTTAGAGTCCCCTACAGGTTTAACAGGGTTCTTTTTTTTAACATTTGCTGACAGTTAAAGTCCAACTATGACAGAATCTATTTTCAGTGGAGGCCTGAGGAGAAACCCTCTAGACACGTCTTTGAAAGCTACTGATTTTATTATCCAACTTTTAATGACATGACATAGGGCATATACTTTAGAGTCCCCTACAGGTTTAACAAAGTCTAAGAAAGTCCAATATTTCCAGATTTTCTTGTGTTCCTGTTCGTCTCCATCTCCCATATCCTGTCTCTGATTCATTTTGAGTGCACTCTCATTTCTTCTAGTTAACTCATGTGCTTTTTTTTCCCCTCTGTCAAGCATTTTCCATTGAAACACTGAGAAAGGTTTCATTGGCACAGTCCCTCTGTGTTCTTTATTACCAGAAGGACAAGATGCAGAATCTCCTTCTGGTTCACAGCTCACTTTTTGTTGGACAAACTTTTGTTATTTCTTCCTTAACATGTACTTCATCAAAAAATGATTTTGTTCCTCCAGGGGAAAAATATTTTGAAGATAGGTGGGTACAGCACTTAGAATTTCACACCTGCTTCTTGACATTCCCTGAATATTGGAATACATTTATTCCTCTTCTACCTGGTGTACAATGAGTAGTTATTCTCCACAAACACTCTGCTGCCTCCCACTTCTAGTAATTTGTCCTTCTGCCACAGTATTGTCAGAATCAACTCCCTCTTTTGGTGAAATTGCATCTTTGCTATTAAAGGCCTAGATTGTTTTTTCATAGCCAGGTATGGAGCATACACACATTGTGCCCTTTCAATTAACAATTCCTGTTCTGGAATACAAGTCCAGTTGCTTATTTGTTTTTTTATGAAAATAATATAGTCTGTTCCTTCCAACTTCTCGGGCAGGGGCGGCTCATGGCATCGGGCTGCCAGACTGCAGCCCCCTCAAACTAAAAATTAAAAAAGAAAACGAAAAAAAAATTATTTTTTTAAATTTCGCGGACTTCACGCATGCGCAGTAGTCCCGACTACCGTCGGTCTATGCGCATGCTCAAGGCAGTCCGGCAGGGCAGGATATGGTATGGAGAACAGACAGGTAAGTGTATGGTGCATTTTACTTTATGTGTTGGTGCTTTTAACTGGAGTTGTGTGTGTGTTAGCTGGTGCTTTTAACTGGAGTTGTGTGTGTGTTAGCTGGTGCTTTTAACTGGAGTTGTGTGTGTGTTAGCTGGTGCTTTTAACTGGATTGTGTGTTAGCTGGTGCTTTTAACTGGAGTGTGTGTGTGTGTAAATGCCCCAGGTGCTCATGGTGGCGTGGTAGGGAATACTTCAGGCTTGAACCCTGTACCCTGTATGCAGGTGTTAAAGACTTGAGTTCCCTACCCACCACCATTTGTAAAAAAATTGCAGATTTTTGCCTCATATTTGATCTGATCTGTTCCTCATAATATCTGTGGTTTGTAAATGCTGCAATGCTTGATATTTGATGGTGTAGTAGTAGCATTGTTGCCTCACAGCTGCAGGTTCTCAAGTTTGAGTCTTGGCTGGGGTTCCTTCTTTGTGGGGTCCGTATCTTCTCCCTGTGTTTGTGTGGGTTTGCTTTTGTGTCCTCCCATGTTACAAAGACATGTCTGCATTATTTCTTCCTGGGCCTCTGCTGAAAATTGTTTTTTTGTTCCAAGTCAGACTGTCCTTATTAACAAATGTTAAATAAAATTGACAGGCATTTGAATTTCAGACTTCAGGTTTCTGAATGTTTAATTCCTTGCAGATTTGATGGTGCAGTGGTAGTATTGTTGCCTCACAGCTCTAGGATTTCTGGTTTGATTCTTGATTGGGGTGGAGTCTGCATCTCCTCCCTGTGTTTGTGTGGATTTGCTCTGGTGCCCTGCCATTTTATAAAGACGTGTCTGCAGTATTAATCCCTGCGTCTCTGCTGAAAATTGTTTTTGTTCTGTCCGCAGTAAAATTGACCGGCATTTGAATTTCAGACTTCAGGTTTCTGAATGTTTAATTCCTTGCAGATTTGATGGTGCAGTGGTAGTATTGTTGCCTCACAGCTGTAGGTTTTCTGGTTTGATTCTTGGTTGGGGTGGCTTCTGTGTGGAGTCTGCATCTCTTCCCTGTGTTTGTGTGGATTTGCTCTGGTGCCCTGCCATTTTACAATGACGTGTCTGCAGTATTAATCCCTGCGTCTCTGCTGAAAATTGTTTTTGTTCTGTCCGCAGTAAAATTGACCGGCATTTGAATTTCAGACTTCAGGTTTCTGAATGTTTAATTCCTTGCAGATTTGATAGTGCAGTGGTAGTATTGTTGCCTCACAGCTATAGGTTTTCTGGTTTGATTCTTGGTTGGGGTGGCTTCTGTGTGGAGTCTGCATCTCCTCCCTGTGTTTGTGTGGATTTGCTCTGGTGCCCTGCCATTTTACAAAGATGTGTCTTCAGTATTAATCCCTGCGTCTCTGCTGAAAATTGTTTTTGTTCTGTCCACAGTAAAATTGACCGGCATTTGAATTTCAGACTTCAGGTTTCTGAATGTTTAGTGCCTTGCAGATTTGATGGTGCAGTGGTAGTACTGTTGCCTCACAGCTATAGGTTTTCTGGTTTGATTCTTGGTTGGGGTGGCTTCTGTGTGGAGTCTGCATCTTCTCCCTGTGTTTGTGTGGATTTGCTCTGGTGCCCTGCCATTTTACAAAGACGTGTCTGCAGTATTAATCCCTGCGTCTCTGCTGAAAATTGTTTTTGTTCTGTCCGCAGTAAAATTGACCGGCATTTGAATTTCAGACTTCAGGTTTCTGAATGTTTAATTCCTTGCAGATTTGATGGTGCAGTGGTAGTATTGTTGCCTCACAACTATAGGTTTTCTGGTTTGATTATTGGTTGGGGTGGCTTCTGTGTGGAGTCTGCATCTCCTCCCTGTGTTTGTGTGGATTTGCTCTGGTGCCCTGCCATTTTACAAAGACATGTCTGCAGTATTAATCCCTGCGTCTCTGCTGAAAATTGTTTTTGTTCTGTCTGCAGTAAAATTGACCGGCATTTGAATTTCAGACTTCAGGTTTCTGAATGTTTAATTCCTTGCAGATTTGATGGTGCAGTGGTAGTATTGTTGCCTCACAGCTATAGGTTTTCTGGTTTGATTCTTGGTTGGGGTGGCTTCTGTGTGGAGTCTGCATCTCCTCCCTGTGTTTGTGTGGATTTGCTCTGGTGCCCTGCCATTTTACAAAGACGTGTCTGCAGTATTAATCCCTGCGTCTCTGCTGAAAATTGTTTTGTTCTGTCCGCAATAAAATTGACCGGCATTTGAATTTCAAACTTCATGTTCTTCAGAATACATAGTAGCACAACCTTTTTTCTAGCAATTTTCTAAGTTTATAAGATGAATATTTTAAATTTGTCCCTATTTTTGGAACTGTATTCCCCCATTATTGGCTTCGTCCAGGTTTTTGTGCTAAGGTTGACAGCTATGGCAAGAACTGAATTCACTGAATATGGACTGTAGAATTGTGCATATTTACTGATAAAGGTGCACTGTAGAATTGTGCATATTTACTGATAAAGGTGCACTGTAGAATTGTGCATATTTACTGATAATGGTGGACTGTAGAATTGTGCATATTTACTAATAATGGTGGACTGTGGAATTGTGTATATTTACTAATAATGGTGGACTGTGGAAGTCTGAGTAGAATTTTTTATGATAAATGTTCTCAGCTGGGCAGTTTTGCCATTATGGGTGCATATGTTTTTGTTTCATTGCTTACTGGAAAAATGTTCAAAACAAATTTAAAACACCCTCTAACAAGTGTACTGTATTGTACAAGGAATATAATTTTAGTACAATGAGGAAGGTGTATCAAAGAGCACATGTATGTTTCATATGCAAGGGGCCTATGATTCGAAAACAGCCCAAAATTAATCTTTAGCTGCCACTGGCAAAATGTATTTTCTTTGAATGTGGGTTTCAATGCTGTTTCAATGAATGTGAGTTTCAAGGGCAGGGAAGTTTTAATGCTAAGTTTTCATTGTGAGACTGCATTGCTTTGTTTAACAGATGACTTAATGTTTGTGCTGTATAATACAAAATAAAACTTTCAAATGAAGTCCAACTCATCATTGAAGTAAAGCAGTATACACATTAGTGTTTATGGTAAATGGAGTGAAATAGCCAAGTAATGGTTCATTGGAATGGCTGCAGAGGCTCCATTCAACCATTATTTTGTCAGGGGGAGGAAGGGCAGCAAACTCAGACAGGCCCAGCTGAACTATACCTCCCAACTGTCCAGATTTTCAAAGAATGAATAGATTTTTGCTTCTTATTTTTGGTTTGTTGTTCATAAAATTTGTAGTTTTAATTCCTAAATAATTTGCCAGAAGTCACTAAATAATAAGTTTCAGACTTCATAACCTTCATAAAAATGCATGTTAAAGTAAGAGCCGTTCTATCAACTGTCTCAATTTATACAAGAGCAATTTTTAGTACTGTTTATATGTGCCCCCAATATATTTGGCCTTGTTCAGATTTACTGCATTAACAGGTTGAGAGGTACATGCAAATAAATTGCTTTATAGAATTAGGCATAGCCAACCTCTCAACTGTCCCCAGTTTTGGCTCAAAATGTTGCTCTTCCCCCTAATAATCCCTCCGCAAAATAGCAATTTTGGAAGAAAACATGGAGGGTTTACAATTAAGAAATAACTGTAATAATCAAAGTTATAGATTACTTGAAATGCATGTAGATTCTTTTATTTTGTCAGCTTCTCAAGGTAGCAGTACTAATATTAAAGTGTCCCTTCTTTGACAGGTAGCAGCTGTATTGTGTGTCTATTTTATATTTTTGCATCACATTTTTGGTCCATTTTTCATAAAATTGTGTTTTTGGCAAATTAGTGACAAATCACTAAAGACTGAAGTTAGAAAATGACAGACATTTGAGTTTCAGATTTTATACCCTTCAGAAAATTCATACTAATGCAAGACCTATTCTATTATCTTTCTAAGTTTATTAGAGCAATATTTAAAAATTGTCCTTAATGTTGTGCCTTTGTCCCACTTCTGTGTATGGCTTTGTCCAGATTTCTTGCTCTTGAGGTTGAGAGGTATGACAAATGTGTCAGGGCCATCACAGTCAGCCAGAGAGATTTCAAATTGTGACATGCTTGTTGCACCCCACTCCCCCATGTAGTGACACTGGATGTGTCCAAGCAAGGCAAGGAGTAGTTGTATCTACCTTGGATGGGGAGGACACACTGCATAAGTACTACAGTGGCTTTTCATCTGTCCTTGATTTTGCAGAATGGTCTGGTTTCTGTCATATTTTTGTACTGTTGATTTATGCTTATTACTCAGATTTATGCTTATTACTCAAAGTGCCTGTTGCTCTGTGTTTAAGTAGCAATGCTTTAATGACCATAAGGTAAGCTTGTCTGACATCGTAAGATGCAAGTAAGCTTTAATACGCATACTGTTAAAGAATTGCCAACATTGAAAGCCTTTCTGTTGTTGCCATGCAGAGAATACTTGACTAGATAATGTATAAGCCTTGGGTATTAAAGGACAGGATTCCATTATTTTAAAGCTCATTACACTTGTTGGAGACTTCCAGTCATCTCTACAGACTTTACCCGTAAACTAAACAGAATGCCAATCATGTGTGGTCCATAACCTGTACAGTAATCCTTTAAGCAATGTATCTTGAGCTTGTTTCTTGTTTGCTTTTCGTTTTTTACTTTTATCATGTTTTCCCCATGAAACAAGTTGTCAGGCAGCAGGTCTTTTTTGGATAAGAAACATTTTTACAAGTGGGGCATCACATAGATTTCTACTTTCAGCATGTTGCTTGGTACTTTAATAAAGCTGAATATATTATAATTAGAACTGCAGTGCAAGGAGAAGTGGTTTGAGTTGAGTGCTTCTGGTTTTTCTTATACTTGATTTTGACTGGCATTCCAGTAATGTATTTAAAAAGTAATTTAGTTTTTCATGCATCACAACCTTTTGTTTCCATCTAGATATTAAGTAAGCTGTCATGCAGCCAATGCATTGAAATATTTTTATTCTTCTACACTTATTTTTGTCTTGATTGGACTTTCATAATGATGGTTTGCCACCCAGGGCAGCGTATTTAATTAAAGTTAGTTTTTTGTGGTTTTGTGCATAGCTCCTCCCCTTTATGGTTGACCACACCCCTTCCCTTTGACCCCACCCATTCAGCGTCTCCTGCAGCCCCCCTGTGATTTGAAGTCACCAGCTGCCACTGTTCTCGGGTACAGCTGAAAAATGTGAGGTTTTCCCTACATGTTCTGTCCTGTAATTATATTATTTTTTGGAATATCTCTACTTGTGCAGTCTCATATTCAGCCAGTCTTTTCTTCATTTTGACCTCTGAGTTTTGCAGTTTGATCACCTTATCTGAGTACCTGTTTAAAGTTTCTTCTATTTTTCCCAGTCTTTTATTGTTTGAGTTGATGTACTCCATCTCTGTTTGATTTATTTTAGTCAGGTCTGTGTGCAGTTGCTTTATACCATCCTTAAGGTTACTAGAAATCATATCTGGAGCTTACACTGCTTTTTGCTGAACAGCTACAGTACTTTTCCCATTCAGTGTTTTTCATCACCTTTTGTATCTGCTTTTCCTTCAAGTCCTCTGTATTTCTTTTTTCCTGGCAACCAGGCAGTGCACTTAATAACCAGTTACTAAAATATACTCAGAAATTCAGGTCCACTGGCTTTATCTGCTAATTTTCTGTTTTTACACTGGGAGAGCTAAAATTAAGCTGCTACTCAATGTGCAGCCCTCTTGGAAATCCGTATCTATATTAATCTCATCTTCATTTAAAAAAAACATGCTGGACAAATTTTGATGGGAGAGACTGGGTCTAAGGAAAAGAGAGAGGGTGAACCAGGTTAAACTTTGAGAACAATTAGTAAGAACAATAGAACAAGAAATTGTTTTTCAGAAAGAGTGGCTAAGGAATAGAATTGATTCCCAAGTTAGAGAAGGAACACTGAAAGTCTTAACAGGTACAAAACCACAACTGACACTGTCTATTTTGCAAAAAATATACACTATAAACAGGCTGTTATGGCCTGGGTGCCCATGCTTGGAAAACTACATATTGTGTTGTACTATATAGGTTCACAGGTTCATAGGTTGGTACTAGGCTATTGGCCCTAGGGCCTATACAAGCCTAGCCATAACAATTCCCTGGCTATTTATTCCTACAATATTTACTTCCCTGGACCCCTGTCTAGCAGGGTGACTGATGTGATCCCTGGGGTGAATTTCCTATCTCCCATCCAATCGTCAAGGTTCCTTTTGAAGAGGGCCAAAGAGGTGCTCTGTTTGACATATATGGGCAGTCTACTCCTGAGTCTGGGGAGTCACTGGGTCAGGAACCTATCCCTCCAGCATGTTTTGTTCATTGTAATGACAAGGTTTAGATCCCTGGAGTGGGTGGCTCTGAGAGATTGGGATTTCTTTAAGTGTAGCATGTCCAACAGCTCTGGGTTTGACATGGCCTTGTATGTTAAGCAGAGATCGCCTCTGAGTAGATGATGTGCAACAGAGTATAGTTGGATGTTTTTTAGATGGTCAGCATAGGGCATCTGCTCGGTCTTCTTCACATTGTTGAAGGCAGACAATATCAAAGCTGTTATTGTTGGCACCAGATTAGCGGAAGCAAAAGACATTGAACATTTAAATGGAAATCTCCGTAAGGGGAGATTTCCATTTAGTTCAATGTAGTGTGGTCTCGGAGTTGGTATATTTAAGTAGGGGTGTGGGGGGGGCACAGCCCCCCACATGGGGGGTGCAGGGGGGCTTGCCCCCTATTTGCAAGGGTAAGTTTTTATTTATTTTTGTTTTTAGGCATTTTTTTTATCTTTTGATGTTTGCCAAATCATACATGCAGACAACAGTACAGAAATACATACCGGATTGGTCGAGGCCCGGGTTAACAATGACCGCCACTAATACTGTTGGCCAACAGGGTGCTGGTGGAAATTGGGCTACTGTTGGCCAAAGGAGGAGAAGAGGGGGAAGGCATGCCTGAAGGCAGGTAAAGGCTAGGACTGTGATAGTGAGGGTCAGAACTTTGAATGTTGGCAGTATGACTGGTATAGGGAGAGAGCTAGCTGATATGATGGACCAAAGGAAGGTTGGTATATTGTGTGTGCAAGAGACCAGATGGAAGGGGAGCAAGGCTATGTGTATTGGAGGCAGTTTCAAATTGTTTTATCATGGTGTGGATGGGAGGAGAAAAGGCATAGGCATTATCCTGAAGGAACAGTATGCTAAGAGTGTTTTGGAGGTGAAAAGAGTGTCGGATAGAATTATGTTTATGAAGCTGGAAATTTATGGTGTAATGAGGAATGTTGTTAGTGCATATGCTCCACAAGTTGGGTGTGCAATGGATGAGAAAGAAAAATTTTGGAGTGAGTTGGATGAAGTGGTGATGACTGTACCCAAGGGTGAGAGACTGAAGATTGGAGCAGATTTCAATGGGAATGTTGGTGAAGGGAATAGAGGGGATGAGGAAGTGATGGGTATGGATGGAGTTAAGCAAAGGAATGCAGAAGGTCAGATGGTAGTGAATTTTGTGAAAAGGATGGACATGGCTGTGATGAATACGTATTTTAACAAGAGGGAGGAGCATAGGGTGACATACAAGAGTGGAGGAAGATGCACACAGGTGGATTATATCTTATGTAGAAAAGCCAGTCTGAAGGAGATTGGAGACTGTAAAGTGATGGCAGGGTAAAGTGTAGTTAGGCAGCATAGGATGGTGGTTTGTCGGATGGCATTGGTGATCAAGAAGAGGAGGATGAGTGTGAGGGCAGCACCAAGGATCAAATGGTGGAAATTGAAAAAGGTTAATTGTGAGGTGATGTTCAGGGAAGAGTTAAGACAGGCACTGGGTGGCAGTGATGAGTTACTGAATAGCTGGGCAACTACAGCAGAGCTAGTAAGAGAGATGGCTAGAAAGGTGCTTGGTGTGACATCTGGGAAGAGGAAGGAGGACAAGGAGACCTGGTGGTGGAATGAAGAAGTACAGGAGAGTATACAGAGAAAGAGGTTGGTGAAGAAGAAGTGGGATTGTCAAAGAGATGAAGAAAGTAGACAAGAGTATAAGGAGATGAGGTGCATGGCAAAGAGAGAGGTGGCGAAGGCTAAGTATAAGGCATATGAAGAGTTGTATAAAAGGTTGGACAGTAAGGAGGGAGAAAAGGACCTGTACCGATTGGCTAGACAGAGGGACCGAGCTAGTAAAGATGTGCAGCAGGTAAAGGTGATAAAGAATAATGAGGGAAATGTACTCACAAGCGAGGAGTGTGTGTTGAGCAGATGGTAAGAGTACTTTGAGGGGTTGATGAATGAAGAGAATGAGAGGGAGAGAAGGTTGGATGATGTGCGGACAGTGAATCATGAAGTGCAGTGGATTAGCAAGGAGGAAGTAAGGATAGCTATGAAGAGGATGAAGATCGGAAAGGCTGTTGGTCCAGATGACATACCTGAGGAAGCATGGAGGTGTTTAGGTGAAATGGCAGTGGAGTTTTTAACTAGATTGTTTAATGAAATCTTGGAAAGTGAGAGGATGCCTGAGGAATGGAGAAAAGGTGTTTTGGTACCGATTTTTAAGAATACGGGTGATGTGCAGAGTTGTAGTAACTACAGAGGGATTAAACTGATCAGTCACAGCATGAAGTTATGGGAAAGAGTAGTGGAAGCTAGGTTAAGAAGGGAGGTGATGATTAGTGATCAGCAGTATGGTTTCATGCCAGGAAAGAGCACTACAGATGCGATGTTTGCTCTGAGATTGGTGCTGGAGAAGTACAGAGAAGGTCAGAAGGAGTTGCATTGTGTCTTTGTGGATTTAGAGAAAGCATATGACAGGGTGCCTAGAGAGGAGTTGTGGTATTGTATAAAGACGTCGGCAGTGTCATAGAAGTATGTAAGAGTGGTACAGGATATGTACGAGGGTAGTGTGATAGCTGTGAGGTCTGTGGTGGGAGTGACAGATGCATTTAAGGTGGAGGTGGGATTACATCAAGGATCAGCTCTGAGCCCTTTCTTATTTGCAATGGTGATGGACAGGTTGACAGGCGAGATCAGACAGGAGTCCCCGTGGACTATGATGTTTGCAGATGACATCATGATCTGTAGTGAGAGTTGGGAACAGTTGGAGGAGACCTTGGAGAGGTGGAGATATGCTCTAGAGAGAAGAGGAATGAAGGTCAGCAGGACTAAGACAGAATATATGTGTGTGAATGAGAGGGAGGATAGAGGAATGGTGAGGATGCAGGGAGTAGAGGTGGAGAAGGTGGATGATTTTAAGTACTTGGGATCAACAGTTCAGAGTAATGGTGAGTGTGGAAGAGAGGTAAAGAAGACAGTACAGGCAGGATGGAGTGGGTGGAGAAGAGTGTCATGAGTGATTTGTGACAGACGAGTACCAGTAAGAGTGAAAGGGAAGGTATATAAGAGGGTAGTGAGACCAGCTATGTTATATGGGTTGGAGACAGTGGCATTGACAGAAAGGCAGGAGTCAGAGCTTGACATGGCAGAGTTGAAGATGTTAAGATTTGCACTGGGTGTGACGAGGATGGACAGGATTAGGAATAAGTATATAAGAGGGTCAGCCCAGGTTGGAAGGTTTGGAGACAAAGCCAGAGAGGCAAGATTACGTTGGTCTGGACATGTGCTGAGGAGGGATGCAGAGTATATTGGGAAAAAGATGCTAAGGATGAAGCTGCCAGGTAACAGGAAAAGAGGGAGGCCTAAGATAAGGTTTATGGATTTGGTGAGAGAGGACATGCAGGTGGTTTGTGTGACAGAGCAAGATGCAGAGGACAGGAAGAAATGGAAACAGTTGATCTGCTGTGGTGACCCCTAACGGGAGCAGCTGAAAGAAGAAGATGTTTCAGAATTCGATGATATGGTGTCAACCATATCAGATTTGATATTCTGAAACTTTGATAAGATAATATAGACGCCATCTGCTTTAGGCCTGGGATTCTTTTAGTGAGGTATTTCTGTGGCCTTTCCAGTTGTTGCAGATGTCTAGAGAGGTACATACCAAATGGGGCATTGTATTCTATAATGGGTCTAATGAGGGGATGAGTACAGTGGGACAATGACCTCCTTTTTTCTGGATGAAAAGCTCTTAGTGATGAGGTGAGTCACATAGAAGGATTTTCTGACTGTTGTGGTGATGTGATTATCAAAGGTGAGACCACTGTCCACCTGTGTCCCTAAGTTTCTTATCACACTTTCGGTGTTTAGTGTACTGCCACCTATGTGGTAATTCACGGGTATGTGTTTTTTTCCCAAAGGGGAGAACCATACATTTCTTGACTTTGAGCTTGAGCCCATGGCTCTGGCACCAAGCATCTGTTTCTGTAAGGCCCTTTTTGTAGAATATCCACATCATTTGGGGATTCAACAATGCCTCCCAGTTTGTAGTCATCTGCAAACTTTGTTTGCCAGAGTCTCTTAGTGTTGGCCTGTACTTCACAGAAGTAGATGCCAAACAAGAGCGGTCTCAGAACTGAACCCTGAGGTACTCCACTTGTCACTTGTCTGGATATGGAGTCGGCTACTTTTACAGTGTGGGTTCTGTCAGTAAGCCAGTTGGCAACGCATCGAGTGACATAGGGATTAATGCCCAGCTTAGTAAGTTTATCGATGATTCCAGAGTGGGGGATGGTGTCAAAGGCCTTGGCGAGGTCCAGATAGGCTCTGTGGACTGCCTTACCCTCATCCACAGCTCTGGAGACTGATTCAAAGAAGTCACTCAGGTTCAGGAGACAGGATCGGCCCTTCAAGAACCCAAACTGGGTGGGGTCCAGTGTTTGAAGGTTGCCAATGTCTTTGTTTATAAGTTCCATGATAATACATTCCATGGCTTGCAGATCAGGCTCATCAGACTGATGGGCCGGTAGTTCCCAGGATCCAAGGTGGAGTGGGATAACTGTAGCTGTGCGCCTCTCAGTGGGCACAAAGCCTGAGGTGAGGCTATGATTAAACAGGACACTTAGGTGAGGTGCCAATTCATTTTGTAGTTCATGTAGTACACAGCCCGGGATGTCGTCTGGTCCCACAGATGCTGTATTCTTAGCTTTGGAGAGTGCAGTGTTTACCTTTGTGGCTGTTATTACCGGAATCTGGCAATTTTTCGGTATTGAGATGGGCCCTTTAGGGGGTGAGAGGGGGGGTGAAGTTGGCACTGAATTGATCTGCCAGGATATTGGCAATATCCTTGGGATCAGTATATTTAATGCCATTCTGTTGTAGCTCAGAGCAGATCTGAGCATTGCCATTTAGATTCTTGACATAGCTATAGAATGCCTTGTGGTTGTCTTTGGAATCTTTGGCAATTTTATTTTCATAACTAGCTTTGGAGGATTTTATGAGGGATCTCAGCTTCTTACTGAGGCTGGTAAGGGAGTTTTCTGCATCCTGGGATTTTTCTCTTTTCTGCAACAGTTTATTCTTTTTGTTGTAAAGTTTGTTTATTGGCTTCCTTTTTTGGAGGAGAGCATCTTGGTTCTATTTGGGATGGCACAATTCATGCACAAGTGGATGTGCTCATACAGTGCCTTAGTGCAAGATTCAGCAGTTAAACTTTCAGTTCCCATCTGTATGGGTATCATGAAGTTTGTCACTTCTGACTTGAGTAGCATGACGTTGGCTTTGGAGAGGCTTTTTACAGAGGTTTCCTTACTAGGGGGTGGGGGAGGGATGTGGATGTTAAGGGTGATTAGCTAATGGTCAGACCTGACCAACGAGGGGGTGACCATAGGTGTGGAGTATCAATTTCCCATGTTGGTAATGATCAGGTCTAGGATATTGGAGCCCCTGGTGGGACTATGGATTAGCTGATCCAGGGCATTGGAATTTATGAATTCCAAGAACCATTGGGCAAAGGTGTTGGTACATGAGTAGTTTTCCCAGTTAATGGCAGGGTAGTTGAAATCACCAGTATTAGGGTGTTTGGTTGTATCTTAATATTTTCTAGTATGTTTAGAAAGGTCTAGTGAGAATCGTGAGGCATGGTGGGGGATCTGTAGCAAGCTACAATTTGGATTGCAGTCTTACCTAGTGTTAGTTGCACCTGGAGAATTTCAGATGCATTGTGTTGGGCAACTAGCCTGGTGGTGTGAATATCCTTGGTGAATATGGACACTCCTCCACCTTTAGTGTTTCGGTCCTGGTTTGGTGGCCGAAAAGTGTGGTAAGAGTTGTAGACTGATATTGGAGGGGTGGTCTCTGGGGCATTGAACCAGGTCTCAGTTACTGCACAGATATCGATGTTCTCCATTTTTAGGAGTGCCTCAAGAGAGTGCATTTTGAGGTTTAGACTTCTAGCATTGAGTAGCATTACCTTCAGATTTTGCATGCTTGTACCTGTTACGGTGGTGGTTGTTGTCCTTTGAACTTTGCCTAAAAGAGGCACTATAGGGGTGGCAAGAGCCTTAGCCAGTAACCTGAATCCCAGGGGTGACAGGTGCAGACCATCTCTGGCAAAGCATTGTGGTCTGTCGATCATGTCATCCCAGGCAGACAGATACTGGTTCCCCTTTGTATGACACCAGATGCTTAGCCAATTGTTGAAGTCAATCATTTTGTCCTTATACTGTGGTATCATTCTGGGAAAAGGCAGGATGCTACTCAGGGCTAGGGTCATACCTGCCTGGGCCATATGATCCAAGAGCTCTTCCATGTCTCTTTTCATTTAGTCCAGGGAGGTACATTTCAAGTCATTCACTCCAACATGGACAATGACAGAGTCATATTTGTACGTGTTGTGGAGTGACTTGAGTCCATGCGTTATGTGGTGGATCCTGGCACCTGACAGGCAGCTGACTGTAATGTTCTCCTTGTTCAGCCTGCTGAGTGGGACATCAGTGTGCCTGACTATAGTGACACCTATGACTAACGTGTTGGGTATGTTGTCTTGCCTTAGGAGCTGTTGTTGGGTGGCACACTGGTGATATGAGCTATGTGACACTTTGGTTGTGATTGGTGTTTACTTGCATTTCAGCTTCAGAGGTCCTTGTTGCTTGGGCAGGTTACTGTTAAGGGCCTCCACATATGAGGGTTTAGTGTTGCTATGTGAGGGTGTTGGTGGTGTGGGTTTAGAAGGGCTATGTGTTGCTTGAGGTGTAGTGCGAGTGTTACTTCTCCTCTTGACTGTCTAGCATAATCTTGTGTGGAGAGAGATTTGCTTCCAGTTTGGCTATGTAAGTGCATCTCTCGCAGGTTGTAGTGTTGGGTGGTAGGAGGAGAGGGTTGTCTGTGTACATGAGGCAATTTCTGCATTGCCCCAATATGTCCAGATTCACCAGGTGGACAGGAGAAATCACTAGAAACTGACCCTTGGACATGCCTGTATTATCAATATTTGACTTGGTACATTTGAGTCTATAAAATTTAATTGAATCTTAAAATAGCAAACACTTCTTCATCAAACACCTTTTTAACAAAGCTACTGAGTGTCAAACAGACTTTTCAGTGAATGTTTTTCTACAGCAAGGCAACAGTAGGCCACCCTAGTGACAGAGAAGAAATTAATTAAACTTAACACTTACCCAGGTGGGGGGCCGTGTGCCCCACACCCCCCAACTAAATATATCAACTCCAAGATTGCACTACAGTAGGGAAAAGGGCAAATTCCAGATAGTGGCCAACCATTGCTTTGCCCTCAGAAATATTTTGTTATAAACTCTGTTCAACGATCTACTAAAAAGGTGATCAATGAAGAGGTGTTCACTATTTTAAGATTTGATGAAATGCCATAGACCCGTACATTTATATAGATTTTCCATATTTTCTTAATAACATGCAGCCTACGTTGCAAAGCAACTCAGTTTTTCAAAACTTCATTTCCTGTCATAATTTCTCAGTAAAATTTGTTCACCCTCACCTGAACCACCAAGTCTCCATCCTATCCCCTTCTCTTCTTATTACATATAAGTAAACTATTAGAAAACTACTTCCATATCCTCATTTTATTCTAGGCTGATGACAGTGTCAACATCCTCAAACATAAAATCTCAATTCCAAAAAGACCTGCAAGCACCCAGAAACTAATTTGCTTACTTATTAGGCAGACAGACTGTTAATAACTGAAGGAGTTTATAAATTCTGCTCTGAAAATGCTCTCGCACTCCTTACTCATTGTACAAAAATACACTGTAATAGTCATGCCTTTTCAATACTAGGCTCAAATAATGGGAATTCATCCCACCCCACAATCAGAAAACTAAATAACTTACAACTATTTTGGACCAAATTCAAAGCACAGTCACAAGACAATGTTTAGTGTAACTACTTCTTCCAATATGAAGTACAGAGGAGAAGCTTTCCAAGATGGTTGCATACTGATTAACAGCTTAACTTCAGCTCTTCTGGTGTGAAAAAAAGAAACTGAAAGACAAGGGCCAGACAGTGTTGTCACTTTTAGTAAATTCAGTTACTGGCTAGTAAGTACACTGCCTGAATACCAGCAAAGAACTAAGATATCCTGAAAGAAAATCAGCTATAAAAGGTGAAGAAAAAAAACACTGACTGGAAAGAATCCTGCTGCTGTTCAGAAAAAAGCAATTCATGCTCCAGCTTTGGTGCAAGACATGGGTTACAGTAATCTAGAGGAAAAATAAGTCAAATGTGCTCAGAGCTGATTTAAATAAATGAAACACTGAAGGAATATATCAAGTCAAATAATAAAAGGCTGGACAAAATAGAAGAAGCTTTAAACAGATATACAGATGAGCTGATAAAACTGCAAAAATCAGAGGTTGAACTAAACAAAATGCTGGCTGAGTATGAGAATCTTCAAGAAGAGATGTTTCAAAAAATGATAGAATTAGAAGACAAGAGTACATAGGGAAAATCTGAGATTTTCTGCTTTACAAGAGAAACTAGATGGAACAGACAGTATTAATTTTATGAAGGCACAAATAAGCAACTGGGCTGGTATTCCACAGAAGGAACTGTTAATTGAAAGGACACACCATGTGTATTGTCCAAATAAGGCCATAAGAAAGCAGCCAATTCCTGTATTAGTAAAGATGCAAACCTACCAACAGAAAGAGTTGATACTGACAAAACGTTGGCAAAAGGGCAAAGTATTAAAAGTTGGAGAAGGTATATTATTTATGGAAAATGATTATTCACTGTACAGCCTGGCAGAAAAGAAACAAATTTATTCCAGCAATCAGGGTATGCCAAGAGACAGGTGTGAAAATCAAGCTGCTGTATCAAGCTGTCTTCAGAATATTTTTTTCCTGCAAGATCAAAGTCAATTTTATTTTATGTAGAACAGGCTAAAGAGGAAATACATAAGTTTATCTAACAAAAAATGATCCATCAAGCAGAAGGGGACTCTGCTTCTCATTCTTCTGATAATAAAGCACACTGGAGACTTTGCCACTGAAACCTTTTCCACAGTTCCAAAGGAAAATGCTTGAGAAATAGAGAAATGTACAGGAGTTGACTAGAAGAGTCAGGAGTACCTTGGAAATGAACCAGAATCTGGAGATGAGAGATGGAGATGAACAGGAAGAAGACCAGTAACCTGGAAATTACTCAATAAATGTATGACTGCAAAGCATCACTTGCATTTTTGAAATATGGGTGTATAAAAAAGTAGAAAGAGTGGACTTTTGTTGACTTTATTAAACTTGTGGGGGAACTGAAGGTTATTTGTCTAATTTTGCTTCATTATTATTTAAAAGGGCAATGAGGGGAGGTGAAGAGAAAGTAAAAAAGTATGTGCAAGTAGAACAATTTCTGTTCTTAATAGTATTTCTATGAAACTTTTCACTATATAAATCGTATGTTTTATAGTAAAGCAGTTTTAGTAGTTCTCATATGTGATAAAACTACTAAAGTAAACAGATGTTTTTTTTCTCACTGCCTTCTGTTTTAGTATTAAGAAATGTAGGCATTATAATGGAAAGAGAGAAAATGCTAGAAAAAAGCATTTTTAAGTTAATTGGCTGTTATCTTGGGTTGTTGAAGCTGGGGATGAGGTGCAAAAGTACACAGATCATAATATATGTAATGCTGATATGTTTTCTCTTACTTTTGCGTATGTCAATGTCTGGATTTAGACCCTTGGCTTAACCTAATAACAAGTGTTAAGTGGAAACAAGTAAATAATAGAACACTGAATATACTACAAGTTTTCCTTCTGCAATAAAATTTTCAGCTTGTCCTTAGAATCCTGCAGCCGAGGACCACATTTTTTTCTCTTGCAATTTCACTGAGACAAGCTGATGATAGGGTAATAAAAAGCCAGAAAGCTGGTTTATTCAAGCCTAAAACTTAATGTTTTCTGAAAGCATGCAAGTTTTGTTCACATCTAGGAGGGGAATAAAGATAAAAAAGAACAGACACTAATTATAAATGGATGGGGTACCATATATACACTCCAGGGGTACTGCCCATGTCCCTTATGGACAGATGGACAGAGGCAGTCTGTAAAATGACTCAGGGCTAAAACACCAAAAGACCCACTACCCTGATACTATCCCATGCCATATCTGGGAAATTAAGATAGAATATTATTATATAATGGGGATTATTGGCAAGGTTTATAAAGGCTCATGTGCTATTAGCCTCGTAATCACCTATGAACCTATAAATAAGTGTAAGTAAAAGCACAATCAATAACATGCCTTAGCATGGATAACTTAAAGTTTATGTTAATTAAGACTTGTGTTTGCGGCTGTCTATTTGGGACAATGGTTCCTATCATGAGGGTTAAACTTTATTAGTTGAAGATATGGAGAGTTTTGTGTGTTTGTAATAAGTTAACAGGTTATGGGGTGTTCTGGAGTGTGTATGTGTGTGTGTGTGTGTGTGTGTGTGTGTGTGTGTGTGTGTGTGTGTGTGTGTGTGTGTGTGTGTGTGTGTGTGTGTGTGTGTGTTTTCTTGAAAAGTTTCATTATTTATTTATTTAGTTACAAATAAATAAATAAATTTGCTTGAGAGTTTTTATTAAAACAAAAAGTCTTGTAAAATGTGACATAGGTTCCAATGTTGATGCTAACAAATAAAAAACTCTGTAAAGGATTAACCTGCCAAACATTAGGGGGTGCATGTATCTCCTAATCTGGAAATATACATTTAAAAAAGCTGTCATATGCAATAGTTGGGAATAATGGCTTCTTGTCATAATATCAACACTTTCCATATTATCTTAGAATGTGAATAGTCTCACAGATATAGACAAAAAAGAAAGAATATTTCATTATATTAAGAAATGCAGAATGTAAATAGCATTGCTAGATGAGGCACATTTGGAAACAACTAACCATGTGAATTTGATAAAGACAGGATTTCAGGATGGATATTTAGCATAATATCAGGAACAAAGGAAAAGAGGAGTACTTATATTAATTGCTAAAGGAGCTGCAATATTGATATAAGAAGAAAAAAGATAATAATGAGATTTGCAGTAATAAGGAACTACTGGCAAGGGATGAGGATTACACTGGTATGTATTTATAGTTCACCTAAAACTGATATTGTGGAATTTAACAAAAATTGCGGGGGGGGGGGATAATAAGCTTTCAGCAGGGACTATTACTTATAGGCGAGGACTGGAATTTGATTTGCAACAATGAAGATGTATCTGGGGGCCTAGAGCGGAAATATGATGATATTAATATGGAAGATGTGAATTCAGCAGTAGGAACTCTTAGAAAATTTACATATTATTCCCCAAGGTACAATGACTGCACTAGACTGGACAGAAATTATATTTCACAGGAACATGTACAGTAAAATTGAGAACTTTGACACACATCCAATAATTATTTCAGATCATGTGCCAATAATTACTAAGATAAAAATACGGGGTAATGAAGTAAAGATAAGATTCTGGGGTTTCCTCACCTACCTATTACAAAGAAAGGAATTTAAGGAATAGGTAGTGGAAATTATTCTGGAGTTATTAGGGAAAATAGAAAGTACTCCAGAAGTTATAGCTAGTGAGTGGGATAAAATGCAAGTGGAGTTTAAAAATAGGGTAGAAATAAAAGAAAAAGAGATATGGTTAAGAGACAACAAGAATTATTTACAAGTATGGCAAAGGTTAAAGTATTACAGAACAAGGGAAATCTCACAGAACTGCTACTGCAGACAGGTAAAGAGAAAACAAGAGAGTACTTCGATAATATGCATGAGGTTAGAAAGATTGCTGTTAAGCATGCATGAGTTTAGAAAGATTGCTGTTAAGCAACTGTTTTTTTTTTTTTTGATAATAACTCCAGAGGAGTACAAAAACTTAATTTGCAACAGAAAGTAGAAAGGGTTGTTGCCAAACGTAGGGAGCATATAACAAGAAAAATAACCAGAGATCCTGTACAGGTATTAGAGATATTTTGGACATTTTATGAAAAGTTGTATAAAGCAGAGAAGTAATGAAATCAAGAAAAAGCAAAAAATGGAAATATTTATGGATGACTTAAATATGCCAAGACTAGAGGTAGATGAGCTTCAACAGTTAACAGTTAAAATAGGAGGAGATGAGGTAAAATGATGATGTATAACCAATCTGAAGAAAAGTCTCCAGGAATATATGGTATTCTGGTAGAAGTTTGGAAGCTAGGAGGGAAGAAATTGATAAAGATCTGGAAGGTTTTCTTTAACCATATTTTAAAAGAACAGGAAGCACCAACATTCTAGAAAAAACATTGTGGTGGCTGTAATACTTAAAGACTGCAAAGAGTCTTCAGATCCAGCTTTATATAGGCTCAATTCAATTTAAAACCATGATTATAAAGCCCTTATGTCTATAATGGCTAAATGAATGGCAAATGTGTTGCCAAAACTGATAGATATAGATCAATATGGTTTTATGGAGGGGAGACAAACATTTGACAACATTAACAGCGCAATGATGATCCAGAGGGAAGCAGAATGTAATAAAACACCTCTTTTGTTAATGGTTCTTGATGCAAAGAAAGCATTCCACAGGGCAAGCTGTGATTTTCTGAGTAGGGCAAAGAAAACATTTGCATTTCCTGATACAATAATAAGGTTAATTAGGAGGATATATGAGGGATCAGAGGCAAAAATAAAATTGGAGAGCTTCTCTGATAACTTGCATCTGAACTGAGGAAACAGGCAGGTTTGTCCTCTTCCCCCTTTGTTATTTGGATTATATTTAAAACCAATAGCAAAGAAATTAAGGGACTCAGAAATTCAAGGATATATTTGGTGTGGTATTCAAGAAAAGTTGGCTTTTTTGTAGATGATATTATTTTGTACCTGTTAGAACCAGAAAAAGACATGTCTGTGTTGTAGAACTTTCTGAGACAGTTCCAGTTTTTTGGGGATATAAAATTAATGAAGATAAAATAAAGGCTATATTTGTAAACCATGTATCCACACATGAACTGGTTCAGCAATAGCTATATTTATGAGGAGATGATAAAGTGAAGTATTTAGCAGAATGGGCTAAAAAGGATTCTGTTATGGCAGCTAAGGATATGTGGGGAGAGTCTAAACAAAAGAAAATACAAAATCTGAGAAAATGGAAGCATTTGCCCAAGGATATGGATAGCAAGATACATGCAGTAAAAAAAAAAGTTTTTAGTAACCCAGCCAATGAGGATGCACAAGCCAGTGCATATCTTTGTGCCGGTCCCAAGCCTGGATAAATGGGGAGGGTTACGTCAGGAAGGGGATTTGGTGTAAAATGTCTACCAAATGACATACACGGACAACAATACAGATTTCCATACCGAATCGGTCAAGGCCTGGGCTAACAATGACCGCCACCAGTACTGTTAGCCAACAGGGTATTGGCAGAAATTGGGCTACTGTTGGCCAAAGGCGATACAGAGGACAGGAAGAACTGGAAACAGATGATCCACTGTGGAGACCCCTAACAGGAACAGCCGAAAGAAGAAGAAGAAGAAAAAGTCCCTTTACTTTTATACACAGGTCAGGCATATTTTTATCAACCAGAGGAGAAGATGTGGATAGTAATAAATAAAGAGTTGAAGGATTTTATCTGAGAGGGGAAGAGGACAAGAGTCAAGTGGAATAAGTTGATACTTCTAATTGAACAAAGAGGTTTAGGATTATTTTATTTTATTTTTTATTTTTCATTTGTTAACCGCAATAGGTCTGACTAGGCATGAACACTTTTTCAGCAGAGGACTAGGAAGAAAAGTTCCAGCAAAAGAGAAAGACTAATAACAATAATAATAATAATAATAATAATAATAATACAAAACAATGAAAATAATAATAAACAATAAAAGGAATAAAATAAAAATATTCAATTAATGACAATATTTTTTTATTTATATAATTTAACAGGCATAGGCAGATTAAACACAGTGAAGTTAAAACATGGCCTGAGTACAAATGCAGGATTTACTAGTGAAGTAGAAAGACGGGGAACATTGTCAGGGAGATGACAGATGACACAATCTGATTTTGAAGGTATATTTTACAGCTACATAGTTAAGTCTCTTATGCATAACACAAGAGCTACAATTTGAAGTGGAAAAGGTTGATGATGAAGCAGGAGGGTAATATGAGAAATAAGGAAAGAGTGCAATTTTGGATGCAGATCCTTGAGGAGAATAATAACAGTCATACAGAAAATAAATAATGGGGTCTGAATGGAGAGATGAAAAGTCAGCAAGCAAAGGAGAGTGGTAGTGCTGAAATTGAATTCATTCTCAAGTCTCAGTGGGTACCTACATGAGGTAGACCCTGTTTTCTACCAAAATCTCACTAAAGTGACACTGATATATAGTTTGTATTTATATAGCATATATCATGGACAGAAGTAGGTCAAAAATTAAAAAAGACAGCTGTGTGACCAAGACCCAGAATAAAAGAGTGTCCAATCCTGGTAGGCGCACTGGTGCCAGGACTGGAAAAAATAACAGTGTAGAATCCTCAAAATATGGAAACATTCCTACAATGGGGCCAGGCTAGGCCAAGGGGGGTGGCGTGGCCCCACTGTTGTAGGAGGAAGTAGCAGTCCACAAATATCACAAAAATGATAGGCCAACGAAGAGCCATAAAGAAAATAGAGGGGACTATTGAGGATAAGAAAGAAATTATGTATTGTTACTATTATGCAAAAACCTAGAATTTCCAGACAATAGATACACAAAAAGACTAAGAAAGAAATTAGAGGAAAGAAAAATCCTTCTGCAAGAAAAACTGTCAGAAGCTTCAAATAAATATTTGTGGTCATTAATACAACATATTTTTGAAAAACAGTATATAGAACAAGAAACTGTGAACAGTTTGGAAAAAGAAGCATCTGAGGAAGTGTGAAAATATAAACAATAAAACCTAGATATTTTTGAAAAGTATAAAAAAGAAATATGGACATGGGAAAGAAAGAGAGATTTGATAGGGTACAATATTTATGCAATGGCAAAAGCCAACTTAATCAATGTAAAGAAGGCAGCCCCAAAGATATTCAAAGAGAAATACAGGCAAAGACATCTATACATGGAAAATTTCACAATAAAAAATAATATCACAAAGAGGGAATGTAGTTATTTATTATTTATTATTTATTTACATTTGTTTACTGGGAAATTCCAACTGGACACAGGTCCTTTTTCAGTGGAGGCCCTGGGAGAAAAGCTTCACAGAACAATAAATGAGCAGCAGAGTACATGAAGAACAATTGAATATACATACAATAGCAAATAATACATAATGCAGCAAACAGTTATACAAACAATATGAAACATAGTAATGAACAGATATACCAATATCTAGCTAGAGGCTAGGAATAAAGGTAGGATGTATATACAGATAGAACTAAGCTCAAACAGATACTGCTCTAAACTCATATAGCTAAATCTTATATACAAATATTGCACTAAAATCAAGCAGATATAAAGCAGATGCTACACACAAAGGTGGAACAAGCTAGAAGGGCTAATGGGATGGAAGGGGAAGATAGAGGAGTAAGACAGGAGACTGAGTGAATAGTATATGTGGTAGTGAGAGGAAGCTAGGTGTAAGTCAGCTGGATATGTATTTGGAGTTGAGATGAAGTGAGGTAGTTAAGCATGTTATAACAGGTATGACAGATTGGGTGAGGAGGGAAGGGGAGGGTAAATGGTGAGCCAGAGCCTGCAGACGAGGAAAGTAGAAAAGCAGATTAGTAAAGTAGAAGTAAAAAATATAAGTTGAAGTTATGGATTGCCTGCAAAGTGAAGGATTTGATGTAGAAGATCTAACACAGGTTACATCACAGCATGATGGAATGAGTCCCCAGTGTAGGGAGAAACAGAAAGATCAGGAGACATCTGAAGAAGAAATATGGACATGGAAAAGAAAAAGAGATTTAATATGGTGTAATATTTATGCAAAGGAGAAAGCAAAACTAACCAATACAAAAAGAGCAGCACCAAAGATATTTGAAGAGAAAGACAGGCAAAGGAATCCAGACATGGAAAACTTTACAATACAGAAAATAAGTGGAAAAGGAGATCAGTACTGGAGGAGTTAAAGAAATAGAAATTGAGGTTATGGAGTCCCTCCAAAGTGAAGAATTTAGTGTAGAAAATCTAATTCAGAAAGCACCACAAAAGGATAGAGCAATGGAACTCCAAATTAAGGGGAAACCAGTGGAATGGGAAGTAATTGGTCGGGTGCCATATGAAGATATTTTGGAGCCTTCCACAAAAAAACTAGTATAAACATTCATTTGAAGCTAGACAGCAAGGGAAGGAACAGGACACTGTGGAAACTCTGATATAGATAATGTTTATGGAGTGATAGGCCAGTGTGTTCTCGTATGACAGAGTAATGGATGGCACAGGATGATACTGAAGAGAATGTGCCACAGGAAGATGCAATAGAACTTTCTATAGAATGCCCACAGAAAATGGAAAACAAAAATGTGCACTCAGTTTAGAAGAAAACAAGCTAAGAGAAGAGTTGCTTGACTTAACAGAGATAGATAGACATATTAAGATCAATGAAAGAAATAGACTGCAGAAGGTCAATAAAACCCAAAAAGTCAGAAGTTTGTTAAAATAAATGAACACAATAATTAGGACTGTCCATAGAGATCCATGTGATATAACAGAAGTAAACAGGATATATTACTGTGCAGCTAAGTTAATAACTGATAAAGTTCTACCACAAGAACGCAGGGTAGTGAGGGAGAGAAAGGGGGAGAAATCAAATACCATCATGGAAGTATCGAATAAAGAAAATTATAAAGCAACTAAGACAGGAAATGTCACTGTTAGAAGAGTATAGAAGAGGGAACAGATCAACAAAAATACTTAGAAATATAGACGTGATAAAATATTAGAACAGATCAGGCTCTATCATGCACTATCACAAATAAACTAAAAATCTCAGAACAGGCGGAAAAACTTAGAAGATATGCAGATAACTATAAATAAAAATTACAAAATAAGCAATTTATTGATGACCCAAAAAAGATTTATAGAGAATTGGGAAAGGAACTGAAAGACCACCGAAAAAAGAAGAAATAGATACATTTAGGGAGAAGTATTTATGAAGATCCTGTGGAGCATAACAAAGATGCTAAATGGATAGAAGTAAAAGAAAGAATAAGAGGTTTAAAAGTACAGGATATGAAATGGGATGAAGTAACAGCCAGAGAGATTGAAACAAAGTTAAGAAAAGCCTCAAACTGGAAAACCCCAGGCCCAGATGCAGTACCTAACTTCTGGTTAAAAATGTTAACATCTTTGCATGAAGATTTAGCCATGAGTAAGAACTGTTTATATGTGCACCCCAAACAGACACCAACCTGGCTAACAACAGGAAAAACAATGCTCCTACTTAAGAGTGAACCTGTAATCTACCCTAAAAATTATAGACTAATAACTTGCCTTCCGACAATGTATAAATTATACACTGGAATTGATTCTGACAGATTCTATAATCATTTAGAGGAAAACTCAATTATGGCAATAGAACAAATGAGCAATAAAAGAAGTCATATGGAACAAAGGATCATTTGCTGTTTAAAATAAAGCCATTGTGGAGAACTGTAAGAAGGGGAAGAATTTAAGTATGGCATGGATTGACTACAAAAAAGCATTTGATAGTATCTCACATTCATGGATAAAAGAGTGCTTAAAATGTATGATACATCCTACACTGATCAACTTACATTACAGTGATGATAAAACAGTGGCAGACCACTTTGCAGTTGAGCCTTGATAAAGGACACATTTTTATTCCAGGGATAACAATTCAAAGAGGGATATTCCAGGATGACTCTCTGTCACTGCTGATATTCTGCCTTGCCCTTAACCCATTAAGCTGTCTACTTAACAGCTTAGGCCATGGCTATAATTTGACTCCTAGAAAACAACAAAGTGTAAAGACTTCTTGTCTTCTCTTTGTCAATGATTTGAAATTGTATCGCTCATCAGATGAGGAACTGAAAGTACCACTGCAAATTGTCAAGGCTTTTTCAGATGATATAAGAAAGTCATTTGGTCTTGATAAATGTACAACAGCAACCTTTAAAGCAGGAAAACTGCAGCACCAAGAAAACATCAGTTTGGGACAAGAATGTGATATAAAAGAACTTGAGCAAAAGGGAGTGTATAAATATTTGGGAAATGATGAAGGATTAAAAACAAAACATGAACAAATGCGAATAAAACTTAGTAAGGAGTACTTCAGAAGACTTAAATTAATCCTGAAAACAGCATTGACATCTAGGAAAAAAAATCCAAGCTATAAACCAATTTGCTCTTCCTGTCCTAACTTACAGTTTTGGAGAGATTGACTGGCCCCAAAATGTGCTGGATAGATTAGATAGGAAAACAAGAAAGATGCTTCATGCTCACCAAATGATTTAAAAAACATCAGTGCATACCAAGATTATATATTCCCCGTTCCGAAGGAGAGATAGGCCTCCTTGAAACTGACTACATGTATAGCTCTGCAGTGATGGGACTCCACACATATCTGCTGACCTCACAAGACCCAAATGTAGTGAAAGTTTTGAAGCATGAGAAGAATAAATCTAAGATGGCTTCTCTGCTTAAGTTATCAGAAGCATATCGGCATCAAGCAGAAATAGAAATCGAACCACAAGTGGATAAAAAGCAGGCAGCAAGTGAATATGCCAAAAAACAAAAGAAAGAATATAAGGTGAAGGACCAGATGAGAAGGCAAGAAATGTGGAAAATGCATAAATATAGTTGCAAGTATAGAAAACTTCTGGAAGAACCTCATGTTGATCAGGAATGAATGCAGGAATGGTTATGGAGAGGCAAATTCAAACCAAGAATGAAAGGTTAATATTGGTGGCACAAGATAGTGAGCTACGTACACGTTGGTTTACAAAGTCCATTGAACATGTGGGAGAAACAGACAAATGCAGGTTTTGTAAAACAGAATTGGAAACAGTGCACACCTTGTTGCTGTCTGCAACATACTAGTAGCAGAAGGACTGTATACTGAAAGGCATAATAATGTGGCAAGACTGTTGCACTGGGGATTGTGCAAACATTATGGTATTGAAGTGGCAGAAAAATACTGGAAACACGAGCCGCAAAGCATCATAGAAAATAATGAAGTCTACATCACATGGGATCATCCATTACCAACAGTTCAAAAGATGGATGCTAGAAAACTAGATATAGTGGTCCAAGAAAAGAAGACAAAAGTAGCATTGATCATTGAAATTGCCATACCCAGTGATTACAGTGTCCTCATACAGAGAGGCACAAAGTCATAAAAATATCAGGGTTTCAAGCAGAAATGAGAGCAACATGGAAGAAAGATACCCAGATAGTTCCAATAGTAGTACGAGCAATGAGTCTTATAAAAAAGAGTCTACAATCATATTTAGATATGCTACCAACACATAATTCTGCATGAATTGCAGAAGGAGCCATTAGCTGACGCATTGCAGGTGCTGCGAAGACCAGTTCTGGCTGACATCAAAGAGTGAAACAATACTAATTTCATGAACTTTAATTGTGCTTTGACTTAAGAATGGGGTCCATTCCCATCATGGTATTAAAAACCCAAATGATTTGGAGAAATTAAAAAGAGAGAAAATAGCAGTGAGAATAACAGCAGTTATACAGAATATTATATTCATAAAGTAATAGAAAGTATATGTCATTTGCTTTTCCCCCATTGTTTAAGTTTGCTCCACCCCCACTAAGGCGTTAAGCTAAAAGTTTCTGAAATTCTAAACACAGAACATGAGCTCCAGTATTGCTCAAACTGACTGGCTCCCTCTCTAGCAAGTCTGCTATATTTAGTATAGAGATACATCCACACAAGGTAGTTTGTTGTATGAGAAGAGTGAGATACAAGTTTTTCATCAAAAAGGAAGAAAAAGTATTTAAATTCTGCAAAAATATTTTAAGTTGCACTTATAGTGACCTGTGTGGTGATAATTCTTTGTACCTTTCTACTTTCTCTCCATTTATCTGCTTGCGTTATTTTAGTTTGTTCTGGGACCTTAGTCTTGCAGATTAATTTGTAGTAGTTGTTTAGTTTATACATTATACTGCAGTTCTACTTCCATAAGTAGAATTACATGAAACAGGTAGCTTTTTTGTATTTTGAACTCACTCTGGACAATGTTGTAGCTTCTTTCACAGTTGTGTCAGGACTATGATCTGCTGCCAGATTTGAGCTTCATTTAGTCATTTATTGCAGTGTTTCTGGTACATTTCTGCATGGTCTGGTGCCTTAGTCTGTGGTAGGTTTGCAGTAGTGGCAGTATTGTGAATAATGTTCCAGGTTTTGTGCTTTAGTACTCTTTATAGCTCTATATATCTGCTTTAAGTTGTATTCCAATACTCTGGTGTCTTAATCTGTGATGGGTTTGCAGTAGTGGCAGTACTGTGAATTCTCCTCCAGGATTTGTGCTTCAGTACTTATATACCTGATTAAAGTTGCATTACAGTGCCTTCCTATTTACTTTGCTGCTGGGTTTTGGACTGTTCTTTGAGTCTGCTCCATCCCCAATTGAGGCATTAAGCTAAAAGTTTCTGAAAGTTTAACTGCAGGACTTGAGCTCCAGTATTGTCTTTAAGTGATTGGACCTCTGTCTAGCAAGTATGCTATCTTTAGCACAGATCAATATTTGCCCAGGGTCTTTTGTTCAGGAATTTGACAGGTTTGAGATACAAAATTTTCATCAAAAGGGAAGAAGAAAAAGTGTTTTATTTAAACTCTTCTTAAATATTTTAAGTTGCAATTATAGTCACCTGTGTGGTGATAATTTTTTGTACTTCTCTGCTTTTTGTCCTTTTATGTGTTTGCATGTTTTAGTTTGTTCCTGGCCATTAGTCATGTAGCTTCATTTATTTACACTATACTGCTTCAGACTGTATTCCAGTAATGTGGAATCTTAATCTGTGCTAGGTTAGCAGTAGTGGCAGTATTGTGAATTATTCTCCAGGATTTGTGCTTCAGTACTTTTTATAATTCTATATGCCTGATTAAAGTTGCATTGCAGTGCCTTTCTGTTTAGTCTGCCCCCCCCCCCCACTGAAGCACTAAGCTAATTTTTTCTGATATTCTAACCACAGAACCTGAGCTCCAGTTTCAGTTTTCCCCAACCTTCACACACTTTTCTTGTTGTGGTTTTTAAAAGACTATGGGCAGGATTCACGAAGGCTTGCACGGAGTGTAAGAGACGTGCAACACTCCATGCAAGCCTCGCGATCCAGGAACAGCCCTAAACTCCATGTAAGAGACCAGCTAAAACGTCTCTTACACGGACTGGGCGTGGACATGCTAAATACCTCACTTGCAGCCGAAAGGTATGCAAATGAGGTATATTAGCGATCCACGAAGCAGAAACCAGTCCGTAAGAGGCGTTTTACTGAAATGTACTCAGTTGACAACTGGGTACGTTTCTGCAAATTCCACAACAGAGCCATGTCAGCTCCAGAAAAAAGGTGCATATGACTCAGGCAGCATGCCAATGGCCAAATATGTGGCCATTGGCAATATAACCCGATGCCAAAATAATAAAAATATATATTTTTTTTTTAACCCAGCGCAGCCCCACGCAAACGGGCTGCACTGTATAAAACATGAAAATGAAGGTTATAAACCCACAAATGTGGGTTTCATGCAATACATGGAATGACAATGCAGGGACCAGCAGACCAAAAACAACATGGCCACCGTGTAGTGGTTGCTAAGGGGGGAAGCTGAGACTAAGACATGTAACTAAGCATTAGTAGGCAATCTCATGTAAATGAGGGTTAGGATACTGAATCTCACAGTCACATAGCAAATGAGCACAGTCTGAGTAGTGTAAGAGATACATAAGGGGGAGGAATAGAGTAGGAGATAGGTGACATCACAGGGGGGAATGGTAGAAAGAAATGCAGTTCATTGGAGGTCAGTGTAACATGACAGATGACAGGCACAGATCATGGAAAGAGGTGTGCCACTAGATAAGTCATGGAAAGTCAAGAAATGGAAGGTGTACACTGTTACTTATACCAAAGTTTCTTGCTGGGCATGCATGCGCACGTGTGCGTGCCATGCAGCGCGAGTAGGGCAGTGTGCGCGCTTGTAAGGCAGACTGAGCATGTGGGAGCGTGTTGGGAGATGTTTAACACTGTTTGCATGGGTGTGCGCGCGTTTTAACCCGAATAAGTAGATTCTGAACAGTGTAAGCACGTGTGCGCGCATGTAAGCCACTGTGAGCGTGTTTCTGATAGTATTCACGTTGCTCCCCCGAGGAAACAGAGAGGAAAAAGGAAGCAACAGAATTAATAGGAAGCTAGCAGGGATAACTGCTGAAGCTAGCAGGTGAAAACAATTAGAAGCAGGCAATTACACAGGCAGAATAGTAAGAAGAGTAGTTCCAGAACTGCAAAGTGAAGACAATAGTTCGTAAAAAAGGTAAGTCCTTTATTAGTTGCCAAGTGGTAAAAATCCAAAGACAGTTGGTACAAAGCAGCAAAATCAGACCAAATGGTAAAATCCAAAGTCAGTAGGTACAGAACAGCAAAATCAGACAAGCGCTTGGGGAATGCCAAGCTTTTCAAGTCAAAACAGTTGCCTGCAGTGAGGCAACTGTTTAAATGAGGATGTTAATTAGTCACATGTTTGGTTAGAGCTGAGTTGCATTAAGAAACAATTGAGACTGTTTTGAGCAAAAGAACAGCCAAATAATAAAATGAAACATTAAAATGTGCATAGGTTAAATTGACATTGCATTGTTTATACATGACTGGTAAACCAAGTGAGTGTTATGATGAAATTAAAACTTTGCTTGTCCAAAAGGTTTGGATAGAAATACAAATACAAATACAAGTGGAAGTTTAAAAAGCTGTGTGTGATCCAAGTGAGTTTGAAGTCAGCAGTCCTGTGTAATATGAGAATCAATGTAGTACTGTTATGTTAGCCTTAAAATAGATGTTATGATGCATATGAATTTGCACTACTTGGTGACTTGGGGCAAGTGTGTTCAATGGGCAAAGAAACAGTGTTGAAAAATAGTGAAAATAGGATGAGACATGCTATAATCTAGCCCTTCTGAGCTTCAGAACCGAGCCTATACTAAGTGTGCCATTTAACCCCGGGGGCCTGCCTGCATCTAGCTTGAGTTGCCAGACAAGCTCCCTGTATTCCAAGGTCGATTCCCAGTCCCCTCCTCTAATGTTAGGGTTCACTTGTTCAAGGATCATGAAAGACAACTTGTAATTGGGACATGTAAGTGAGTGTTTGAAAAAAGCGTTGCTTTCCTTTTTCTTTTCAATGTCGTAAGTGTGTTCGTATTCTATTCCTATTTTCACTATTTTTCAACACTGTTTCTTTGCCCATTGAACACACTTGCCCCAAGTCACCAAGTAGTGCAAATTCATATGCATCATAACATCTATTTTTAAGGCTAACATAACAGTACTACATTGATTCTCATATTACACAGGACTGCTGACTTCAAACTCACTTGGATCACACACAGCTTTTTTTAAACTTCCACTTGTATTTGTATTTGTATTTCTATCCAAACCTTTTGGACAAGCAAAGTTTTTAATTTCATCATAACACTCACTTGGTTTACCAGTCATGTATAAACAATGCAATGTCAATTTAACCTATGCACATTTTAATGTTTCATTTTATTATTTGGCTGTTCTTTTGCTCAAAACAGTCTCAATTGTTTCTTAATGCAACTCAGCTCTAACCAAACATGTGACTAATTAACATCCTCATTTAAACAGTTGCCTCACTGCAGGCAACTGTTTTTGACTTGAAAAAGCTTGGCATTCCCCAAGCGAAAGCGCTTGTTTGATTTTGCTGTTCTGTACCTACTGACTTTGGATTTTACCATTTGGTCTGATTTTGCTGCTTTGTACCAACTGTCTTTGGATTTTTACCACTTGGCAACTAATAAAGGACTTACCTTTTTTACGAACTATTGTCTTCACTTTGCGGTTCTGGAACTACTCTTCTTGGTGTTATCAGTTTTGCTCTTATTTTTCTTCAACAGGCAGAATAGTAGCCCAGCCCAGCACTTAAAACACTGCAAACAGTAGTGCAGGATGTTTCCCTTAAGAGACACTGCAAGACAGGAGTAAGCTAATAGAAGTGAAAACTGAAAAAGCTGAACTCAGAGCAGAAATGTTAGGGGCTGCCATAGCTGTCATAATGAGACATAGGCGACTTGCTGAGGGTGGTGACAATGCAGATGGTGCCAGACAACCCACAGTGAGGAGACAGAGAAGAATGTACAGGCCCAGGGTCACCTACCACGGGTTACATGAGCTGGAGATAGTAGAGCGCTATAGAGTGGACAGAGAGCTCCTGCAGCAAATTGTTGAGCTGTGCAGGCCACGCCTCACACACAGAACCAACAGAGGGGAACCCATCCCAGTGGAAACCAAGGTATGTGTTGGCCTAAGAATACTAGCAACAGGTACCTTCCAGAGACCAACTGGCGATATGATGGGGATATCACAGGCATCAGCCTCCAGGGTACTGCACCAGTTCCTGGATGCCATGTCAGCACATGCCGGTGATCATGTATATTTCCCCAATACCCATGAGGTATTGGCCAGCAATATGCGTCTCTTCCAGCAAATAGCGGAATACCCTGAGGTACTAGGTGCAATAGACTGCACGCCCATACGCATCAAAGCACCAGCCGGTGAGCGGGTTAGGGCCTACATTAACCGCAAGGGCTTCCCCTCCATCAACTGGCAGGTCGTGTGTGATGCCCAGGGCATAATAATGAATGTGTGTGCTGGCTGCCCTGGGAGTTACCACAATTCCCACATCTGGCATTTGATGCAGCTGTACCAGACATTTGCCAATGGAGACATCCCACACGGACACCTAGTGGGGGATGCAGGTTATGCACTGGAGCCGTGGCTGATGACACCCATCAGAAACGCACACACACCTGAACAGGAATACCATAATGAGGCACACGCACAAACACGTAATGTAATAGAGCGTGTGTTTGGGCTGCTCAAGTCACGGTTCCGGTGTCTGACACATCTGGTGGAGCCTTGCAGTACACAACAACTACATGTACCCAAATTGTCATGGTATGTGCTATGCTACATAATATGATCTTGCGAAAACAGCTGCAGCAGGACCAGCATAGGGCCAGGCCAAACAGCCCCCCACCATTGCTAAGGCCATCACAGGCAGAGAGTGACTCGGAGGAGGAACAACCTGAGCCTGCCCCAGTAGGCAGAAGGAGGCATGCCCAGTATGCCCGGGCCTTGGCAAAGAGGCAACGCATAGCACATACACTGGCTCAGTAGGAACCCTGGGAATGATACCCCCTCTGACTCACTCAAATAATAACATGGATGCCTAAAATGACATGACCTGCTCACAAACATGTACAGGGAAGTGTAATATGCGCATCCGACAGAGGCAGCCCTGCAGCACCACCTGAGGCATGAATGCTATGTGTTAAGTAATGTAACACCATGTACTATATGCACACCTGAGCACCCTGACTAACATCCACCCTCACCAAGCATGAAGCCACAAAATGACGATGGGATGATCAAGTGCAATAACTGGCTGAAGTAATGCAGTTAGTCAAAGGGGAGCCAATGTGTTTCAGGCTGGGAAGACATGCGGAGCTTGTCATGATGCACCACCTGCTAGGGGTGGCATGCACCTATCATGCCATGCCCCATGGATACTGGCAAAGGCTGTCAGTACCCACAGCATGCCCTGAATAGGTAAGTCTCAAAACACAAACCCACCTTCATAGGGTCTACAAGGGATAGGAACCTAGATGTAATGCTACCCAATGACAGATGTATAAACAGCAAGATGTGTGCAGTGTAAACGCACACAGTATGGAGAATGTAGATACCAGTCCTGTAATAGAGAACTGGGTCAAGGCTCACATCAGCACCCTAACACTACCAGGTCACACCTCATACTGTGCTGTACAGCCACAAAACATGGAACAAGCTACAAAAGGAGGGTGACTAGCAAGAAATGGCAAGGATAACCACACCCCCATGTTGGTACCACGACAAGAAGCAGCATGGATTAGCCATGGTCAAATACCAATGGCTAATACCGCCTCCCAGTATGTAGCCTGCTGCAGACTACTGTCCTAATACCAGGAACTGCACCTGGCCTATGTCAGAATACATGAATATATCAAGCCCCCCAAACCACATTATATTGCTTGACTGAAAATACCCAGACATACACAGGGAGCATTATACTAGCACCAACACAGTAGGAGAAAATTACCCAGATTCCATAAACCAAAATGCCCAGGAACAATGTACCACTCCCACAAGAGGGGTAAGCATACTGGATGTGATAATCAGCAACATGTGTACTGGATGGCAAGATGAGAAGTGTACCCCTCACTGGTAAGACCAGACCATAGAGTAATCACACTGGATATACGCATCCTGACCCCAGTCCCTGGCCAGAATACCACAGTGAAAAACATGTGTAAAGCATAGGTTGCAGCCCTCAAAACCGATGTTGAATCCACAAAAGTCCCTGTGCAAGTGCAGAATATGGGACACGCCACAGAACATGTTATACAGGCATTCCATGAACACAGCCAGGAATGCTTGGAGTATGCAATCACAAATAACAACAACACACAATGCCATACACGCAGGCATCTGGCATGCTGGACTCCAGCCATTACCAAACCATGCAAGAGAATGAGGAAGCTACCACATGATAGAGCAAACATAAAATGGGAAGTAATCACTGACCAGTAGTATGGCAATAACATATGTCCACACATACAATCCACTAAGTCCAGCCACAACAAGTAGAATCTGTGAATCCAGAGGCAATGTGACACCAGTCCCAAGTACACAGACAACCACAACAGCCCCAATAAATACAAATATATGTGATAGATGCATCCATGTATCCAAACCAGAGGTTGAGCTCCACCAACTCAGTACTGTCAAAACTAGTCAGGAGGAGAAGGTAACCACATACACCACAAACCCAGTCCCACGTAGACCTACCACAACTGTAAACCAAACACATAAACACAGACAAATATTCCCGGAGGCCTTAATTACAAACACACCACACCAACAGAAGCCTCCAAAGCAGATCACAAGCAACCACAACCTTCAAACATAGCACATGCAACGAATAGTACGCAAAGCTGGTGTGCCAAACAGTCACAGGCCAGAAGGAGAAACAACATGCCTGATACAGTCGTAATAGGTGTCTGTATAGGCAGACACACTGCTGTCCCACTCACCAGACTGAACAAGGGAAAGGGTAGAGTAAGCTGCCTGTAGGCTGCCACAAAATGCCACATAACACAAGTACGCAGGTCACCCCAAAGCAAGCAGAAATATGATGCACTCAATGTCCATGCTGGTGTGAATTACCTGAGATGTACCTCCCTGGTCAACATCAAAAGAGACATGGATGGTCCCTCTGAGTATGTACCCCAGGGTGGTATGACACTGGCTGTGTGCAGCATCCAACCCTCACCAAGAATGATACCACAGTACAAACACAGAATGCTCATGTTTAACAGCTGGCACAGTTACAGCTGTCAGTCCAAGAGGGTCTAATGTCTGTCTGCTTGAGATGTCAAGCATGACAAGCCATGCTGCTGTTCCAGGGATGGCTTGCAGCTGTTACCCGTGTGCGTCTGGATACTGGATAAGGCCTTTGCCTCCTCCATAGAGCCGTATGTAGGCAAGGCCAAAAAGACTACCCACCACCCTAGAAAACATAAGTGGTAGGAAATATAAGGGTAATGCTGACCAATGCCAGATGTGTAAACTGCAATATGCATGCCCCTGAGGCACTTCCCATTATGGAGAACATTGATGTCTGTGCAGTGACAGAAGCCTGCTGCAAGCCTAGTGATAGCACACCAGCACTACTAGGTTATACCACATATCATGTTTTATGGCCCCAACACCTGCACCAAAACATCAAAGAAGGGGGAGTATCCATATGCAGCACAGACACCCATATTGCCAGATAACTGACAATGCACAAAGCAGCGGAGACCACCCATGTGCACATAACTGTAGTCAAAACTGCTGTACAGTCTGTAGCATGCGACAGACCACACTCTCACACACAAGAACTCCACCCAGACATCCGAAGACACTGGACAGTATGAATGTCCCACCAAATACCAGACAAGGTACACACAAATTACCACATAGGTGTCAAACCATTATGTATGCAAGGAGTAATCAGGGACCTAGGGACACAGGTCGACATTAATCTGTCATGTGACACCCACAATGCCAATGTGGCTATGAAGATTGTCGATACTGGACACCGTATCATGAAAGGATGCACATCAACATCAACAGAGGTCACTGTGCCGCTGTACTGTTCCCTTATCAGATCCATAATCTAGTACAATGACTCATATGGGATGTACCGTACGTGACACCTGCAGCGGTTCGGAAGACCTCATAGTTACCCCACCAACAGGATAAAGGGTGTGAAATATATGTCATATGCTGCCTGGCTGTAGACACCCCAGCTGACTGCAGTCACACACTGCCTACACAGAGGCATTGTATGTCTGTTGTACAAGGCCATGTCCAACACAGGAGTAATGGACATGCTACACCACAGGAAATCAAAGCCATTGGAGCTGTGAGAGTCACAGATGTCAGCCTCAACACATAATGAAATAAGATGTGCTGGAGGGACAGATACATAACCCAGAGGCTCCCCACACCCAGAAACAGGATCCCAATCCATGGTAGGCAGAGCCCCTCACTGACACCCCTCAACAGGAATATTGCCAAGTGGATGGATGACCGTACATGTATACTGGGGTCCTCACTGTGTCACGACCAGACAGAGGCACAGTGAAGAACTTCATAAATGGCCATAATTGAACATAGCAAGGGGTGGAGAATGACACACACACTCTGGCTAGGCTTACTAATGGCCTAGGGTGTATAGCCTAGTATGAACCCATGAACCTATGAAGATACAAAACGTACAGCACACTAAGGATAATCACAAGGGTTACCCAACTGATGGTAGGAACCATGTTGGGCATCCACAGATATGCTCCGAATCACACAGATATTACAAACAACATACCAAACACACACACATATTGCTAACATACAACCTGTCAGGTGTAGTGCAAACACCCCCCCCCCCGAGTGCAAAATACCTATCCCAGCAGACTGATGGTCCCCTGACATTGCAGATGCTGAGGTAACAGCCATCATCTGCAAAGCAGAACACACAGCAGCAAAGGTATGTGATGGTGTCCTGTGCTGAGGCCAACATGGTGTGTGTGATACCCATGGAGGTGGCTATGTAAACCATGTCCTGCAGCATAAGGCAGTATGTGTGTACCAAGGAGCTTTGCCATTATACATCGGGCCATGGGTGTCACGTGCAAGATGACCCTTGCACATCATTGTGGCTTCCCTAGCATGTAAGCACACGTTGACAGCCAGCGGATACCCTATGAATGACAGTGGAGACTGAGCATAATGTAGACATACAACACCCTTCCCACATATAGTGGTAGCATACCTGGTGAGGGTATGTTGGCAACCAAGATCAGGCTCATACTGGCCTGTGCCACATGCTGAGAGATCCATTCTATGTTCCCTGTCATGTAGTCCAGGGAGGTATGTCTCAGGTCAGCCATACTGGCATGGTCAATGAGTGAGTCATATGTGTCCATGCCTCTGACTGACCTGTATGCATGTGTTCTGTGGTGGACCATAGTGCCCCTGAGGCATATCACTGTGACCTTCACCAGATACAGCCTGTTGAGCGGGACCCCAGTGCAGCACTCAAGACAGGTACCTGACACGTCTGTAGCAGGTGTGTTGTGTAGCCCTACAGGCTGTGAGTGTGTGGCACAGGGGATGTGTGTGCCATGTGTGGCATGTGCTCTGTTCTGACGGAACATATGCCTGTGTGCCAGCTGCGGGAGTGTGATGCTCAGGCAGAATGCTATTCTGAGTCCCCACATATGCCCCAGTGTGTTCAGCATGCTGTCAGTGCGTGTCAATGTCTGACTTGTATTGTAGTCACTGTAATATATTTTATTTATTTATTTATTTATCCTACATTTGTTGACAGTTATAGTCCGACTGGATGCATGTCCATTTCCAGGGGAGGCCCAGGGAGAAAAGCTACAAGGGTAAGCAGATACAGCATTACATAATACCAGCATTACATATTACAAACTGATTATTTACAGAGATTACATAAGTAAGCAAGTTAAACATGTTCCACAGGTTAATGTTAGTCCTGAGCACAAGTCAGGATTAAATTAAATTACACAGTAAACTGGTTCACAGATTTTACACATTCGAGTTAGCCAGGCTTGATACATTGACATAGCCAGTTAAGTGACAAATGTTGTTTGAGTCTAGTGTTAAATTGACCTAAGGTGGAAAGTAAGGTAATATCAGCTGGAAGTGAGTTCCAGGATCTACTTACAGAGTTTGCAAAAGAGAGAATCACCGGCTGTGTTATTAAATTTGCTAGTCTGAATTAGTAGTTTGTTAGAGGATTGAAGCAGTCTAGGATTGTTATAGGGGGTGATAATATTTGAAGTGCAGGAGTATTGTCCGGATTATAGAGGATTTTATAGGCCATAATCAGTTGGTTATACTGTATTAGGCTGGGTATTGCAAGCCAACCAAGCTGATTTAGATTGATGCAATGATGTGTCCTAAAAGGCAGCCCAGTGGCAAACCTGGCAATGTGGTTGTAGCAAATTGAGTGTTTGTTAAGGACAGTCTTGTTCATATTCGAGAGTAGAGGGATGCATACAGAAGGGTTGAAAGAAGGTGTGAGCGAGCTATGGCACCTTTAGCTGGAGGGGCTAGGAAGGCTTTTATTCTGTAAAGTGACCCTAGTTTTTATTGATGGCTTTGATAATTTGGTTAACATGTAGGTCACATTTGAGATTATTGTCTATGATGACACCTAATAGTTTAGTAGATGGGTCAGGGGAGATTATTGTGCCATCAGTTGATGTTATGGTAAAGGTGAAAGCGGTAGACCTACGTGTTGGTGAAATAACAGCAGTTTAGTTTATTTGGGATTTAGGATCAGATGATGTTCAGAAAGCCAGTTTTCTATTGTATTAAAGGTGGTCTGGGTAGCTGACCATAACTCTACTGGAGATGTGGCTGAGCAGATCAGAGTAGAGTCATCAGCATACTGGATACAGCTGACTTTTGGGATGAGAGTATAAAGGTCGTTAATGAAGATGGAGAACAGCAAGGGCCCTAGTATAGAGCCTTGTGGTACTCCAAGGGTGTTAGGTAGAAGGTTAGAGAGTTTGTTCTGCCAGAGGCCAGCCTGCTGTCGACCATGCAGGTAGGATTGAAACCATTGGAAGGATCCAGTATCTAGACAGAATGTTTGCAGGGTGTGGATTCCAAGTTGGTGATCAACCATATTGAATGCCTTGGAAAGATCCAAAAAGAGGGCTGAGGATATATAATTAGTGTTGCAAGTATGGTTTATGGTGTTAGTTAAGGCTAGGAGGCCTGAAGTAGTGCTGTGATGAGGACGGAAGCCATGCTGAGTGTCTGCCATAAGGCGATTTTGGATTAGGTGGTGCATGAATTGTCTATGAATAAAGTTTCCATAATCTTTGCAAGTGGAGAGAGTATAGCTATTGGCCTATAATTGGAGAATTCAGTAGAGCTGCCTCCTTTGTGAAGTGGGATTACATATGATATATTCCAGATGGTGGGAAATTTAGATTCTACCATGGTTCGTTTGATTACTTTTGAGACGGGGTAAGCAATAGCAGGGAGTTGATCAGCAGAAAGTGTAGTGGGTTTCACTGTTTCAATCAAGGTACGGAGAAGTGAAGTGGCGACTGGTCGGCAGCTGAACGCAAGTAGGTTTCTAGGGGTGCTACTTTCAGGACCAGGGGAGCTAGGAGGTAGATGGCTAGCTAGGGCCTGAAATGTCTCAGTAAAGAATTGGTCAAAACTATCAGAAACATCTTCAGGGGTTTTATCAATAGTAGCAGCAGGGATTGGGGTTGAAGTTTGTCCAGGATGTAGTATATATGACATGCCACCTGACAGGGTATGGCATTACTGGGTTCAGAGAGCCCAGTCCCCAGATTGGCTGTGTGGTGGCATCCCACACATGTGTTGTACGTTCCTGGCCAAGGGTGATGGCTGACTGCATACATGTGGCAGCTGTGACATTGCCACATGACTCACATAAACCACAACTGGACCATAGAGGTGATTCACAGGTTACCTTTGCACATGCTACCCTAGTAGTGTGATTGCCATGGTGAGTACCAACACATAGGGCCAATGGGGAACAACATACTGAAGGTGTGTATGTGTGGGTGTACCGCTACTGTTTCATAGCACTGGCATATATGACTGCACACGTGGGTAAATGCCAGGTAAGACATGTGCAATGTGTCACAGGCAACGTACATGCGTACAGGACAGACAGTGATGTTCTGTCATGTGTAAAGTTGACATACGTATCGTACGCTATGCAGATGTCACTTGGAGTCTACAGAAGCACTGTAACTCTGCATTGCAGGTGTAAACAGTGTTCCAGGGAACCCCAAGCGAACATGCATGCAAACAAAGCTACAGTAAACAGGGCTGGAAGTAGTGCATTGTACAACAAAGAAGGGGTAACAATAACAGTAAGTAACAATGCAAATATGTAGGCACTATCAACATGTACCTAGGAATACACAGCGCAGATGCCCATGGTAGAACTGATATTATGTCATAGTTATTTGTGATTTGGATTACATTGGTACTGCACACATATCTACATGCGCGAACATCCACATTGCATAGTCGTTGTGGACAACTTGACACCATTACTGTACATGTCCATCATTGCATTTCACTACTTGCGTTAGCTTTCCCCCTGTGCTACCCATGTATGCGGCTATCTGTTGACAACCTTACCACCGGCATGCAATTATGTGCAGCTGTTACACTTTGGTATGTACTATGGGTGCAGATAACAATTCAGGACATTCATACAGTTACTGCAGCAGGCATGCTGGGATATACACACAGACATAGCAGCACACTGTACTGTTACCAACATGATACTACTAATACACTTCTATGTAGTCACCCTCTGCATCAGCAATGTGTTTACCTGTTCCCGCAATGATGTTGGAGATTGCAGGAGGTGGCACAGTGTCATCATATGCACAGGGTGTGGATTAGGTATGCCTGAGTCAGCCACTGATACCACCAACTGACATGTGTGTGTATGTGTGTTGGTGAGGGGCAGCAGTACAGGGTGGGGCAGTGTTGGTGCAGTGTGTGCGTGTATGTGGTTGCCCTAGGTGTTAACATTTCGCATGTGTGTATGCACACACACAGTTCCACCTCATGGTTGCCATATACAGGGGTTTGTGGACAGCCACAGACTGCACCTGGCAGGTCATACAGATCAGTGTCTGTGGGCACGGACACAGTACCTGTGCCTGGCAGGGGTGCTACCGACCGTATCCAGTACTAAACCAGACTGGGTACTGTCATCAGAAGTGGGAGTGTGTTGAATGGACACAGGTCCCTGTTGGGACTGTCCAGAGCCACGTGCACATGGTCTCCTGGGGCGTTCCGATAACAGCACAGACACAGCATTGCTGGGGCTGCTGCCAGCTGCTGCTGTTGCCGGCATACGGCCACGTCGATGCCGCAAACGCCCACCATTGCCCTGGCTCATGGACATCTGGTTGTGGAACTGCTGTAATATGTCCCCACAACGTCTGTCTATGACATCGGTGAAATTATGGATAGCATCCGCAATGTCACGCATACTGTCTGTCATGGCTGTGCGACATGCTCTCAGCTCCCTCAGACCCTGTCTGGTGTACCTTTCCATACGCGACTGTGCCTGCATGACAGTCCGAAACATAGCTGAGGTTGACAGACCTCTTTGGGCACGTCGGCCAGAGGCAGTACGCCCACGGATGCTCCCACGAGAACCCATGGGCAACTGTCTGTGTGGTACCATCAGAGGACCCTGCCCATGGCTGCTGTGTGGGGACGCATGTGCCACAGGTACCACATTACCCTGGTCTATGCCCACTGTATCCTGTCCATCACCTAGGGACAATGGTGACAAAGGATGTACTGGCAGGATGACTGTGCGCAATGATGGGGTTGACAGCTGTGTACTGTCAATTGGCTGACCAATGGCGGACCCTGACACACCTTCCTGTACCATTACACAAATATCATCATTACCAGTACCCGTGGCACAAGATTCAGGTTCCCTGCTGCAGGTCACCAGAGCAGCACCAGAACCTGTGGGAGGAAGACAGGAAACACAGTTTACAGTCTTCAGACATTGTTACCAGTGATGCACTTCTACACACATGCACACATGCACATATGCACACATGGACACAGGCACACATGCACACATGGACACAGGCACACATGCAGACATGCACACGTGGACACATGCACACAGGCACACATGCACACATGCACACAGGCACACGTGCACACATGCACACGTGGACACATGCACACATGGACACATGCACACATGCACACATGCACACGTGGTCACATACACACATGGACACATGCACACATGCACACATGCACACGTGGTCACGTGTACACATGCACACATGCACACGTGGACACAGGCACACATGCACACATGCACACATGCACACGTGGACACATGCACACATGGACACATGCACACATGCACACATGCACACGTGGTCACATACACACATGGACACATGCACACATGCACACATGCACACGTGGTCACGTGTACACATGCACACATGCACACATGCACACATGGACACAGGCACACATGCACACATGCACACATGCACACGTGGACACAGGCACACATGTACACATGGACACAGGCACACCTGCACACATGCACACATGCACACATGCACACATGGGCACAGGCACACCTGCACACATGCACACATGCACACCCCGCAGTATACACACAGAGCACTACTGAGTTACACTACTGTTACTAGCATTATCAGGACTATTATAGGTTATGTTAAACACACTCACCAGCATGGATGGCCTGCCTTGCTGTAACCCTGGAGGGACCTGCAGAAATGATGAGATTAATGTCAGTGGGCACAACTGTGCCATTGATATTGCATATGATACAGTGTACAGAACAGTCAAGTGTACATATGGCATATTACCTGCACGCCCATGTCGTGCTGCTGTGTGGAACCAGCCTCCATCATAATGCAGGTGTACTGCTGTTGCTGTTCTGGGGCTGGAGCCACAACACTTAGGAGTAGCCCCTCCAGTCTGGTGAGGGGGGGATGTGTGGCCACCCCACCTCCTGTGGCAACCTGTTGCCTGTGGATATCTGATGCACGCTGATGGACACCGGATTAAATCACTGCAGTGATGTCGTACCTGCTCATATGTCCTGTTATGCGTGCCAATATCATTTACCCTACGGACAAGGTCTTGCCACAGTGCAGCCCTCTTCTGCTGATTCTGACTGGTGCGGGAAAACAGGATGTCATACTCCCGCACCAGGCTCTGGTGGATCTCCTCGTCTTCCGCTACAGAGTAGGTGGGATTACGCTGACGCGCCATCTCCCTGGAAGAGAACACAAACAGGATATCAGCAGACTATGTCAGCAATATATGGCACACATACTATACATGATACTCATGTGTAGTGATATACTACTACTCCCATATGTTGCATGTGTGTGTGTCGTGGTGGATACACAGGTACATGGCCAGATATCAGTGCTCAGCCAACACCTGTGCAACAATACCTGCCACATTCCACACAACATAGTAGCATGCCCCATCGGTCAGCACACACTGACAGGTCCAATGCACAACCTCACTCTGGGGGTTCATCCCAAGGTACTGTATGTGGGATGCCATCCACTACTGTGATGTGGACAGAAGTTACTCGGCCTGGATATACATATCCCACCACCACCACCAGCACAGTAAACTACTTTGATATGTATGTGATTAGACAGTTATTCACTTGCTGGGACTGAGATGGTATCCATGCAGCACACTGGGCTAGTGGAAGCCACAACCCACACTGCTGACCCCTTTGCAAATGCTTACCACGGACATGCCACAGATTGCATGGAACTTGCACACACATTTCTAACCCAGACCCTATGCACAAAGGTTAGGCATCCTGTCTGGTGGACCCCAGACAGAGGCAGATTGTATAACAATAGCAGGAGGCTACTGCAGGACAGAGCACATTCACATTAAGGGAAGGCATCTGTGGTCAGCACTGGTACTATGCTACGGTCCGTCATAACAACGGCCACGGCCTACTCTGGGAGGGAAATGGCCACAAAAACTATGGATGACCACAAGGCCTTCTTCAGTTATGTTACACATATGGACCACATGCCTCAGATATGCTCTGTGTTAATACACACCTACTTAACATTCACCAAACACACAGATATTGGCAACAGTCTTGCAGACATGTTCGGTGCACGTATCCCCCCTCCTTCTCCCCCACCAGTTGAAATATTTATCACAGCTGTATGTAACCTCCCTATCATCTCACATGTCCAGGTGAGGGCCGCCCTCAGCAGAGCAGAACACACAGCATCACTGTGACCTCATGGTATCCCTGGATGTGTGCTACCTGCACTCCGAGAGGACATACAACAGCATATAACACTGATAATTTATCTTGGCCGTACTACAGGATATGTACCTGGACAGTGGCATACAGTGACAGTGGTCCCACACCACTAAGGAGGCACCTCGACTGACCCTGGGAACTACCACATCATATGCATAACCGGCCTGGTCTGCTAAGCTATGAATTATGCAGTATGGGATGCATATGCAGTGATATCGGGTACCTGCAGACACTTGTTCCCAGCCAGTGTGCCTTTGTGATGGGCTGATCCTGCCTTTTGAACCTGGCTGACCTTTCAAAGCAGTCACTACAGCCATTGCTGGGGCAATGCACAGACAACTGCTGCCAGGATCATGGCCTAAGACTGATTGACATGTAATGTATGGTCATCCCCTTTTGGTGGAACTACGTACACACAACATATTACATGGACATACCTATAGATACAGACCTATGACACATTTGGAGGGTTCACAGTATGCACACTATTAACCTGCTACTTTGCATTACCTGTGTTTGTCGCAGCTGGTTGCGTTACCACTGCTTCTGCTTGCTGCTGCTACTGTCACTGCTGACAGCTTCGGGTGACAGAGTCACAGTGTATAATTTTTTTTTTTGTTCTCTCTCTCTCTCACTTTTCTCTCTCCCTCTGTCTGCTTCCAGACAGTGCAATGAATGTATTTCATGTGTGGAGTGTTAGTACTGGATGCTTTTGTAGGTATCTGCATAGGCCCATGTGATGGCCTCTGCACCAATTGTAAGCCAGCATTTGCTAATTGCATACAGCCAGTTGTGTACTGATTGCAGTTCTCACTGTGATTTCAGGTCAGTGCTATAAAAGGGTATGTGGGATAGGCATTGCCCTTTCAGATTGTAAGGGCGGGGACCATGCTGGTATGCTGTGGACAGTGTTCTGTGAGTGTAAAGGTTAGTATCTCTCTCATGATTCAGGCTGTGTTGTAGATTCACATTTCTCCATTCCTCTCTCATGTTCCCTGTAGTAAGTGTGTATGCACAATGACTCCTACAACTATATATAGATATATATTTATATATATATATATATATATATATATATATATATATATATATATATATATATATATGTACATATACATACATTTATATATGTACTTTAACTGACATTATTACCTACAAGCTACCAACTAGCATGGCTGTTTGTGTTCACACAGTACTATTGTGGGAATCCAGTAGTTTTGACAGTAATTCTACATGACATGCTTTGGGTACTACACATCCTATATTCCCTTTACATTCATCCCTACTATTACATGTTATATTTATTTTAGCACAATGTTCTTGTATAAGAGTCATGGCTTAGTGGTAGGTCGTACAGACTAGTGTTTCCAAGGTCCTGGGCTCGGGACTGACAGTGGGATTTTATTTTGCTTTTGAACTGAGTACAGGACCTGTCAATCAAAGTGACTAAGGCACTTTTAAGCAGTTGTAACTGGGTTAGCGTTGGTTTGCGTGGAGCTCACACATACGCACTGGCGGTTAGCTTCGCGCACACACGCGCACACCCGCTTACAACCGCTTAACAGTGCTTACTCTGGCGCACACCCGCGCTATTTTCTTTGAAAGAAATGAAAATGGGGAGACAGGAAAGTGGTGAAAAAGGGGTCACACAGAGGGTAAGACAGTAGGGAAACAAGCTTGGTATTTGCAGGTGGGATGTAGGTAAGGCCCATAGCTGCCCATTTCTTCATCAGCAAGAGCTGTGCATATGTATGTAATTTGGTGTGACATTTGAAACCTTCCACCCCTGAGAGAGGTGTCAGGACAACAATAATACTTGTTGTACAGCCAATTGTAATTGATAGATTCCATGTCCAGCAGACATGTGTGCGGAATGGGCAGCTATGTATGGGGCATAAATTTTTGTGGGTATAGAGTGCCCTTTTTTTTTTTTTTTTTTCAGGTGAGAGTGGTATGTCAGGTGAATGAAGTCGGTACAGCTGGGGAGGTAGGTTGGGTAGGTAAACAGACAAGACAAACAAGACGCATACAGGGGCGGTGTATGACACATGTGGGGGGGTTACACAATTGACGGGGACGGAGGTTTGGATATCCAGAGCCCATGAGCCCACAGATGGCAACAGTGGAACTGATATCCCCACCCATAGGCAGTTGCCACTGTTCCTTCACTGCCCAGGACGGGGCTGTGCTGGGGGATGTGTAGGCCGGGCAACAGGCATGCCCGTTAGTTGTGCCACCCTTGCCTCAAGCTGGCGTAGGGGCTCGAGAACAGAGTTCCGAATCTCCCTATGCACCACAGTCCGGATGCTACGGAGGGTGAGTGGTGGTTCTCCTCCAGCCACACTTGCAGAGGGGGGGCGAGCCCCATCCCCTGCAGCGCTTCCACCCGCAGGTGGCACAGGGCCACCGGAGGAGGGTCCAGACTCGGCACTAGTGCCAGGTGCACTCGCCAGCTGAGGTGGGAGAGGTGGGTCCGCTGGAATCCGCCTTCCCTGTCGTCCTATGTTTTGCATTATGTCATGACAGTTTGGGTTAGTGACATATAATACCATTCACAATTAGTTGTAACAGCATGCATTAGTATTCCCATTAACCAAACACCCAGATATTCACACCATTGAACAGCGTGCATAACACATGCATAATTTGAACAGCAATACACAGTCCAACAACATGCAGGGTTAATTGATGGCAACAGCCCATCAGGTTTGGATGTATGAACATGCAACGGACATGCAAATATATATGACCCAACAGGACAAACGTCCAGGGGTGCTAATTGTGATTGCACATACCATTTTCACGTGGAATGGGTTATATGTGGTTATAGGGTGGGGTGAAGAAAATAATATTAACACCTTCAAATACCAGTACATATGCTGTACATTTCTAATAGCTAGAGATATATACACACTACTGTTCTAACTACAGTTTCCTATATGATAACTATTTCATCTTGGTGATAGGACTGTTACTGCAACATCAATATACATTTTATTGTTCTTCATACACATTCATATCTAGCTTTGTTCAGCTACATCATCCTGATACATTTGCTTTATATAGCTGTAGACAAGTGTGGATGTTTGGTATATCATACAATCATCCTATCTGCATATTGCAGACTGAGAACAACATATCCAGATTTTGGGATACACATTCCAGATGCAGCAACACTTTGAACAGATTTCGCTGTTTGGTTTTGATTCTCACATGCATTTCATTCTGTCTTGACCGCAGTATACTTTATTCAGGGGTTATTACTACTGTATTGCTGGATTCATGACACTTTCTCACACTCTCTCACTTGCTTTCATTTTACTATTCAGGATGGTACTTACTTCTAGGCTTTATTGACATGTTTTACCTGTAGTTATTACAATCCTTTCCAGCAGTCTCACTTCTGTCATGTTTCAGTATTTCAACAGGGATATATTTCACACATGTGATTTCATCATCTTCTGCAGCTATACTTTTCAGCCTGCTGCAGGTTGTGTACTATTTTCTTACAGGCGGGGCATTTTTATTTCAGAATTTATGTCAGACATTTTCATTTTTCGGTTTAACTTACAGGCTGAAACACACTTTTGTAATCAAGCAATACTTGCAGACACTTTCACACTGTTACTTGCACATTTTATTCCTTAGTGACTACACTGCACTCTTTTGCTGACTGTCATACTTTTATATTTCTTTACAGTTACTGGTAGTGGATTACTGACCTGCCTGGTGGCGCAACCGCACCAGCCTATTGCCATAGGCTCTCCGGTTCGCAGAATGGACACCTGCAGCTGTAATATAAATGAAGTAATATTGGAATACACATCTACATAATATCAGCTAGTTTAATTTCTTACATACATAATTAAATGTAACTTACTCAGTAGTGGGCGTTGGCTTTGCGGGCCTCCTGGATCCAAAGGTTCAGTTGGTCCTGCTTGCATCTCTTCAGGTCCGCATGGTGGTGACGGACCTGCTCACCAGTCCTTGGAATCCCTGTGGCACTGGTGAGATCATGAGCCAACCGGTCCCACGCCTCAGCCCTGTATGCTCCCCATGAGTTGGGCCTCATGATTGTGGACTAGGAGCCAGACCATGTACCTGGACTCCTCAATGCCCCACCTCTGTGCTCGAAAGCAACTACCCTCTCCTACTCCTGTCATTCTGCCTGCAGTTCAGTTCTACAATCGTTTATGCTGTGTATTCCCGCCTATGGGGCTTATATAGTCCGTTTTTCCCGCACATATCTGTGATTGGCCATTTTGGAATTGTATCAACTTCAGTAAACCTGCATTGTCATGCTCCAGTTTGTATTCATTCCTATATATTAGCTATTATTGCATTTCTAGGTACTGCTGTCATGGCTTAGTGGTTTGGTACCTTGACTATGGTGTATAGTATCCTGGGTTCGAACCTGGCCACTGCTTTTTATTTTTCATGACTGTCTAGACATGCTGAGGGGTGTGTCTGTGTAAAGGCAGTTTTGATACGGCTTGCTCAACGTTGCCCCTCGGTTAGCTTGTTTGCGCGGTGCACAGCTCCGCGCAAACGGGGTATGCTGGTTTAAGCCTCATTTGGCTATCAGCATGCATATTACGCTCAGCTCAGTTAGGGGCACATAGATTTAGCATGTTAAACCACTGCTCAGCTACGGGCACTCATTTTGCACCAGTTAAACCACTGCTCACCTACGGGCAGATGCACTCACCCTGTTAAACTGTAGCTCAGCTATGGGCACATCTGGCATTTTTTATTCTTTTGTTACCTCACATTTCTTCAATATAAATGGGTTATTTCATTACATTTTACATAAAATGTGGTTTTATGTGTACATATTTGTCAGGGACTTGTTTCGTGCTTATTTTGCTAAAAATAAAAATTGGTGTTGTGGGGGCTTGAACCATGAATGCCTGCTCTTCAGCCAACATCTCTACCACTACGCTATTGCTTCCTGGTTTACTTTGCATATTTAGTTCTTATATGCTTTCCCACTGACTGCTAACTGTAGCTGCACTACGGGCACGCCCGCGCAAACGAGCGCACTCACGGTTAAACATTTTTACAATTTAAAAAAAATATATAACATGTTTATTTATATGTTTTCTGTTCATAGTCTGGGGGAGCATGTGTTGTGTTCTGTTTATTCACATTTCCGTGGACTCTGTCGTGGGTGTTTACTTTGGGCACTTTTCCTCTTCTGGGGGCGTGTCCGCTTACAGGGCTCGGCCTACGGACACGCCCCCTACTGTCTTACATGGAATCTGCAAAGCATGCTGACATCACTCCATTTAACTGCAGCCTCCGTGTATGAGTTATAACTCTTACACGGAGGCTTCGTGAATCCTGCCCTATGTCTCTAGCTTCCACTCTTTATGGTAATCTGATTTCCAAAGTCCCTCCCCCTTTCATTGCTATTGTCTATTGTGTAACCAATTAAGTATTTCACACCCATTGTTTTCCATATATCCATAGTATTAAGTGCCCACACATCAAACCAGTTTTGCACTTGAGTAAACCTCCCTTACTACAAATTGTCTCCTGCTCATTTTCCAGGAGCTCCAATCTGCTTGGTACTCTAGTCATACTCTGAGGGGGCCTGAGATAATCCTGATCCATCCTTGGCAGATATTTATTTTACTGTTTTGCTCTTCAGTTAACTGTTTACAGTGTTACTGCTTTATTTTGCTTTATTTGTTGATTGTGCTTTTAAATCATTCTAAATGTCCCTAGTGCTTGAAATTGCTTTGTCAATGTAGCTTAAGTTTTGTTGTAGCATTATACTTGCAAGCAATTATTTTATTTATATAAATAAATAATACTTGCAAGGAATTTTTCTTAGTGTTATTATATAAAGAGGTTAGCCATGCCTTATACAGACACAAACATTCAAAAAGTAAATTTTATCTATAAAACTTATCTTAAAACTAAAGCTGTAACTTAGTGTGGCTAAAATAAAGCCATTGTGCAGAGACAAGCTTAGAGCAGCTACCTGACTCATTAGACAGCACTACTATCAAAATTTAGCACAATCTAACCAAGTGTAGTGTCAAACCCCAGAGACCACCAAGGAGACCACTGTATAACCCAGTCTGTAACCTATGGTAGCACACCCTAATACAGATCCTGACAACATGGATATGTAATTTCCAGATGGCTCCATAGCCAGCCTGGTAGATATGGGCATTCTGAGACAATGTAGCACTTGTCTCATATTCATAGACAATTATTTAATCCTTAAAAAAAATAAACACAGTATGCGAGAGATGCATATACAAAATTTGACTGGAAGCAAAAATCTCGCATACAAACAAGGTTGTCAAAAACACACACATACACTGCAGGTATGTGCTGTTTAATGTCCAGGATAGATTTTATCCAATAGAATGTTAAGCAGTGCGGACGTTAAGCGAACACCATATTTGTTACATTGTGCTTTGCTTAATATCCTTCTGCACAATGTCCGACCATATTTATGTCTGCTTAGTACAATATGGATGTAAATGCGGTCGGACATTGTGCAGAAGGGCATTAAGCAGCGCACACCTGTACATCCACCACACATAGATCAACCTATGCTGAAGCACTAAAAAGCAATCTTCCCAAACCCTAAAGACCTCCTAAGCCTGTAAACAGTAATGTCTATCCTCAGCAATCTGTAAAGTACTCACCAACAGAAGCAGCAAACACCACACATACTCCTACACCCAATGAAGCCCCAACAGTAAAGCCCATAAGGCAAACCAATACATTACCCAGGACTCTTATCATAGGGGACTCCATTGTATGATACACAGATGCCCCACTCACCAGAATGAATAAGGAGAAAATAACTGTTAGTTGCTTCTCTGGAGTGAGGATCTGCCAAGTTATGTATGCACTCAAGTCAATACAGTGCAGGTACCAGTATGATCCAATCATAGTCCATGTGGTAATAATCTGAGATGTACTTCCCTAGACTGTATGAAGTGACACATTGCTCATCTGTTTAAATATGTGCCTCAGGCAGGTATGTGCCTTGCATTGAGTAGCATTCTACCTTCACTTAGGATGATAAGGATGATGCCACAGTATGAACAAAAGATGACTGACTTCAATAATCAGCTTATTTTCTGGTGTTTTCCCAGGGGATTCAATATTTGCCAGCACGGGAAGGCATGGTTAACAGATGACATTGCTCTGCAAATGAGGGTCTGCACCTGTTTCCCCTTGGCTTCTGAATATTGGCTAAAACATTATCCACCCCTTAGAACCTTTTTAGGCAATGCCAAATTGACAAATCTACCAACATAGCAAATAAACCCAAATAAACTTAAAGGTGTCACTGCTCAATGCTAGCAGCCTTAACAAGAAACTTCACAACCTACAAGCTCTCCTCACTTTGGAGAATATAGACATATGTGCCATTACCAAGACATGGTTAAAATCTGCAGAAAATATTCCAGCAGTGCAAGGCGTTGGTTCCTTCCATGCATTTAGACCATCAGCTGCACAGACACAGACAAAAGGTGGAGAAGTCTCTATCTATATTAGCAACAATCATAACTCTATATTGATTAAACAGGACTATGCCCTGGAAGTTATCCATGTGCAAATCACAAGAGACAAAATCCCATAGAATATCCTAGCAAGCTATAGGCCACTCTCCATGTTCCTAGAATCCCAAAGCTCATACCTATACTTATTGGAGACACTCACCATTAAAGCAAATACACTATTCATGGAAGACTGCAACTAGCCCTTTAAAAACTGGGAAACATACTGTACACTGCCTCTCATTTGCAGGCACAATGATTTCTGGACTTTATTAACAGAAATACACTTGACCAGATAGTGCACACACCCATCACAGGTTCAAACATACTGGACCTGGTACTCAACAATATGGGGGAGCACTGCACTCCCCCCTCCCAGTTTCACATCCTCACTGGTGAGGTCAGACCACAAAGCTAATTCCTTCAAAATAAAAATCAACTGAATAACTCCAGCAAACCCTGTAACAGTTAGGAACTATTCCAAAGCAAACTACACCATATTAAATGATAGTTTATCAAAATTCAATGCTCCACCTAAACCAGAGTTCACAACAACGTATGCAAAATTGTTCACAGATACCCTGTACAACTATGTAAATGGCTATATAGAGCCTGCTGTACATACTAGAAGTAAGCCCAAAACAAACTCTAAAAACAAACCCCACTGGTGGAATCCTAACCTTAATAGAGTATATAACAAAAGGAAAAAAGTCATGAGTAAAACCAGAAAGAGCAACTTCTACAATGATAGGAGCTCTCTATTGAAAATAAACAGTAGACTAAGAGGACTAATTGAGTCCAACAAGGCCAATTTTGAGGTCAAGGTGTCCTCATAGGCTAAAGACTTTAACAAGGCTTCCTACAGCTATGTTCAAAAATCTCAAAAGCAGCACACATTAGTGTGCCAAATTGGTGGTCAGTGGTGCAAATTTGCTGGCTAACACATTCAGCTGAAACTTCACCCCCCAACTCCCCTCCCCTGGCTCCCTAAATGAGATATCTACTAGCATAAATGCCCAATTATTAACAGGGAGTAGGTCCTGGAGGTGCTTGCTAAGGCCAAAAACACAGTCTCAATGCACTTTAATAATATCCAGGATGCCTCCTAAATAGCTGGAAACATGACCTGTCAGAGCCATGAGTCACTTTTCAACTATAGCCTCAAAACAGGCTTTGTATCATGAGAATGAAGGACTGCAATGCTTATCCCACTTCACAAGAGTGGACTGTCGACTGACACCAAAAACTACAGACCTATTAGCATAACTAGTCTAATAGGCAAAGCCATGGATCGAATTATCAAGGAAATTATCAACAAAGACATAGGCAACCTGCAGATAATGGACCCAACCCAGTTTGGCTTTGTCAAGGGAAGATCGTGCCTACTAAACCTGGTGAACTTCTTTGAGAAGGTGACCAAGGCAATGGACAAGGGAAAAACTGTGCACACCACCTACCTAGATCTCACTAAGGTGTGTGATTCAATTCCCTACTCAGGTATAGTTGACAAACTCATTGAACTGGGTATAAATCCATTCATAACTTGCTGGATTGCTAGCTGGTTCACAGACAGGACCCAGGAAGTCAGGACTAGTGATATTACCTCCAGTAAGAGACTGGTCACCAGTTGGATATCTCAGGGCTCTGTGCTGTGACCACTCCTATTTAGCATCTACTTCTCAGAAGTAAAGGCTGATGTCAAGGGCCTTTGCTGACCAAGTTCACAGATGACTGGAATTTGGGCTTTATCAAAGATTCCTCCATGACACAAACATCTTACAAGAGGGTCTAACAGACAAATGACTGTTGCCAAAGTCACAGACTAAAACTCAATGCCAAGAAATGCATTATAGTGGATTTTGGAAAAACTGCCACCTAGGTTAATTACTCCATTGATAAGGCACCCCTAAGAGTTGACCTAGTAGTCAGGGATCTGGGAACATATATAGACAGTAATCTGGCCTTTGACCAATATGTGACTAAGGTAGCAAGAAAACTAATTCTAGGTCACCCAACTTATAAGTAAGGGCATGGAAAAGAGATCCAAATAAGTCATATTCAGCCCTTATCAGACCCATCATTGAGTATAATGTCCCCTTTGGTACTTATCTGACCAGACATATGCAACAGCTGGAACGTTCACAAAGGTTCCTTACCAAGCGAATCCAGGGTATAAACACGTTGTCTTATATGGATCACCTTAAAGCCCTGTCTCTATACTCTTCTCTCCTACAGGTTACTTAGAGGCAATCTATGCCTGACATACAAGGCATCCTTGGACCCAGCTCTGATGGACCTCTTGCACAAATGCAAAACAAGCAACATCAGAACCACTAGATCCAAGGACATAAAGTTTGCTTATGATATAAATAAGACATGTTGGTGAGTCAGATATGTGTCTCAGAAGATCCCAATTGTCTGGAACAGGCTCCCCATTCATGTGAAGCAGAGTCCATCTCTAACCCTATTTAATCAAAAACTTAATGGTTAGTGGATGGGTGAGCAGAAATTCACCCTGGGTCAGACTCCCATATCTCTGATAGACAGGGGAAGACAGTATTGCCCAAACTAACATACCCCTTCACCACCTACAAACCACACCAGTCAGAGGGAACCTCTGTTGATATTCCTGTTATGTAGCCGACTCCTGGAATTCTCTACTCTCATCTGTTAAACTTACTAGCAACCTTTCCAATTTCAAGACCAATCTAAAAAAATATCTGTCTGAGACCTGGAACTGCACATGCACGCCCCTCAAAACAAATGCATGACCAACTACTCACTATAACTATACCTTTCTCATTCTAAATTCACTTAAACCTCCATATCTTAGCAGGTAGTAATGACCTAACATCAAAAGAAACTTTCACTTTAATGATACCAGACTTCTAATGTATGCTGTTCAACCTCTTCAGCCAACACTTGCTAATATTTATTTTGTTTTATCATCATATGGTCGACTGGTGGATATTTGAGCGATTATTTGTGAAAGGAGTACTGCAACATCCCAAAATTGCAAATGTAAATGTTACAAAGGACACAAATGAACGAAAGCCAGTCACGGCAGTGCATCCTTGGAGTTAGTATATATAATTGGAGGGGGGTGGGGAATGCAGGGAAGCTTGCCCCCCCTGCTAAAGGTGTTGTGAATGGCACCAGACATTGAGGTAAGTTCAAAAAAATGTGAACAGTTTGAATTCGAACTGTTGACATTTTTCTTTACTTTGTTGTTATGCTTGTTCGCTAACGTTAATTTCAACAATGTTTTTCAAGTTAGTGATTACTTGCACAAAACATTGTCAAAATTACAATGGGAAACCTTTATTTTCCTCTCTCATGTCCTTCATAACATTCTCATCTTTCTAATAATAGCTCTCTCCATGCCCTTAATTTTCTGCCCTGCCCATTACTCTTTCTCATCTTATTCTGTTCCACTGTCAGTTTTGGCAACAGCATACTCTATATCATTTTTAAGCGCCATACATTATTAGAAATATAGTCAATATTTTGAATAACTATGCATTAGTTTGCTTGGCATAGGTTATCCACTTCTGCAGTGTGTTTTGCTACTTGCAGTACATTTGTATTCTTAATATTTTTGTAAATGTATTTCAGTGTGTTTTCATTTGTTGTAAGAATTTTGTAACCTTGTATATAATTACTTATCAGCTACTGTAAAATTTCATGTGTATTTTTGTTAAGCCTTTCACCATGACTCATTGTAAAATATTTATTCTCTTGCTGGGCTTTTTCCCTTTGTTACTCAACTACTGTTTAAATGATGTTTTTGAATCTGTTGTGGAGACTTTCTCCTCAGGCCTCCACTGAAAATGGGCTATTGACTCAGTCTGACTTTCCCAGTTATCAAAGGACAAATAAATAAAATAAATAAATAAAACATAACCCCCTAGAAACTTCCTAACTCACATGGGGTTCCTATTGCGTGATCGAAAACTGTAAACGGCGAACGTGTATTGAGCGAACCCGATTGGTCAAAATGTTGAAACGTCACACGCGTAACATGGAAATCACTGTAGGGAATATTTTCCCTTTACTTCAATGCAGTGCAATCTCGGAGTACGAATATTTAAGTAGCGGGGGTGTGGGGGGACTCCCCTGCCTACAGCGTTTAGGTAAGTATAGTTTTTTTATTTTTATTGTTTTATTATATTTTTGAAATTTCAAACATTGCTCATATGGTGTCGACCATATGGTGTTCGATGTTTGAAATTTTTGAAAATATAATATAGACCCCTCACATGCCCTTCTTAATAAACACCCATGATACATAGGGACACAACTGGGTTGGACTGCATTGCTAGGCTTATAAAGGTCCTGGTAGTCGTTAGCTTAGTATTTAACTATGAACTATGCCAGTATTTAACTAAGAACTAAGTCAACATGGGAATGGATTCTACTACTGCAAGTAGGGGTACACAGAATAGACAAGAGGGGACTGGAATTTACTGGTAGATGCTGACAAAGGAACCAAGGTATTGGGGACAAATAATTAGAGAAAGAAAGGTAATAGAATGGGAAGAGGTCAAGATGACATTTGGATTGCAAGTAAGAGATCGCCTTCCCTATCAGGGACTGATATCAGAGAATAGGCAAATAGAAAGGATAAGGGGAATTCTAAATGAAAGACCTGCACTGGTTGAGTTTTTAGTTGAATCTAGAACAAAAACTGATGTTAAAAAGGGATAATTAGTAGGGCATATAAAATACTGCATGATAACTAAAAAATAAATCAGAAGAGGTCACAAAAAAATTGGGAAGAGGTATTAGATAATCAATTCACAAAGAAACAATGGGGGGACATATGCATGGCTCCCAAATATGCAACAAAATCTAGATGATTTAAGATTTATGCCTGGAAGTGTTTGCATAGGTACATTTATACATCAAACAGACTCCAAAGAAAATTTTCTTCAGGTAGAAGGCAAATGTTGGAGGTGAAATGGAGAAGAAAGAGGTACCTGCCAGCACATGTTCCAGAGAGCAATGAATTGGCAGACTTAAAAAATTTCCTACAGAACACTCTGGGTGACTAAATGAGTGTAACTAAGGCCCTATCATTTTAAACTGCATTTACTGCAACAAATACAAAAGTTTTTTTTTTTCATAGCCAAATCCTTCAGTTTAATGCAGAATTCTCTTAAATAAAAGTTATGTACTCAACATAATGACAGAGCTGTGTTTTCTTCTTTTCATCCAATTCAACCTTAGGGTTATTGGATTCAACCGGATCTGACCTCACCCCTTTAGAAGCTGTGGATCCAGGGCTCTAACTCATCCCCTATGCACAATCCCTCTCTTCCTTTACATACCTCAGAGCAAGTCTGCATGTTTATCAGCTAACAAAATTTCTTATTACCTCACAGATTATAACATCTTAATGGTATACTGGAATGTAGCCTGGAGAAAACAGCCAATTAAGTTTGTGAAATGACAAGATTCCTGGTTAGGTCCATTCAATCGAAAAGGAGTACCAGGGAAAAAAACTTTGGAAGGGAGAATGAGGGAGAAAGGGATGTTGAACTGGATGAAATGAAGACATCATGGATCTATCATTATGGTGCATACATAGCTTTTATATCCAGTGTTGTCTTTTTTCATCTAATTCAACCTTTGTGACAGATTCCCTAGCTGCCACAAACCTGGGAGGAATCAAGGAAGGATATTCCTGACAAAGATGAAACCGAAAGATATACGGAATCTGGATTGTACATCCAGCTTATAATGAGTAATAAATGTGTGAACTGTAGACCATCATCTGTGTGAACTCTGTGAATAAAGGCAGTAGAAACAGCCACAGACCTTGTTGAGTGAGCTCTTGGTTTATTAGCTAAAGACAGTACCAATTTTTCGTATACTAAGGCTATGCAGTCTCATAGCCACCTTGATAGTGTGACTTTTGAAACATTCTGGCTTACCTTGGAGTCAGAAAAGGTTACAAACAGCTGATCAGAGTTTCTGAATCTTTAATCCTATGGAGATAAAATCTAAGATGTCTGTGGACATCTAGTGGATGTGTAGTATATTCTCCTTTGTCAAACAATCATGGAAAAATACTGGTAAATTTATGGTTTGATTAATGTTCATTTTAGATGCCACTTTTGGAAAGAGCGTAGGATTCGTTCTTAAAGAAATCCTGTCATTATGGAAAACCAAGTAAGGAGGTTTACAAAAATGTGCTTGTAATTCAGAAATCCTTTTAGCTGAAACAATGGTCATAGAAAAATAGTCCTTCAAGAATAAGTTTGCTGAAGATGCTGGCTCAAAAGCAGGTTTTCTTAACAACTGAAGCATGACTGTCATGTCCCATAGAGGAACAGGATCCAATATTGGAGGTCTCAATAAGTTCCCTTTAGAAAAGCATTTGAAAACTTTAGAGATGCTATAACCATTTGATTGTGTCCAACATGGAAATTGGAAATAGCAGCTCAATGCACTTTGTTGAAAAATTGAAACTTTTTTGGAAAAGGTCTGACAAGAAATCTAGGATAGAAGAAAGCAGAGCTGAAAAGGAATGTACCCCTTTAGCTATTGCACAGATAAAGAATCTCTTCCATTTGCTAAGCTAAACTTTTCTGGTACTTAATTTTTGAGAGGCTAAAAACATACGAAACACTTGAGTGAAAGCCTGGCATTTCTGGCCACCATTAAAATTAGATGAACCAAGCAGTTAGCATTAGTGTCACTGGATTTGGGTAAGGCTGCCCAGATGGGTCAGTCAGAGGATTTGGACAGTTGTCCAGTGTCCAGGGAGGACATAATAGATGAGGCTAGAGAAAGAGGAACCACACTTCCCAAGGCCAGAAAGGGGTAATAAGGATTACTTGGCCTTGTTCTTTCTTGCTTTCCAAACAGACCTTGTTATCAGAGGAAATGGAGAAAGGCATATAGAAGACCCAGAGGCCAGAAGTGGACTAGAGAATCCCATGGTGATTGCCTCTCTGGAGAGATTAGGGCAAAGTAACTACTGCACTTTAGTTTAGGTATGAAGCGAAAAGACTGCAACATGGTTGGCCCTAGTTGCAGCATGGTTGGCCCTAGTGGCTGAAGATCTGATTCACCAGTGTTTGAGTGACCATTTGTGAGACAATAGGATGGATCTGCTCAATTTGTCTGCAAACATATTATAAGTCCCCAAAATATGCATTGCTATGAGAAAGCGATAGGAAGACAACACCCTTTGCCACAATCTCATGCCCTCTCAGCATAGAGGATATGAACAGTTTCCACCCTACCTGCTGATGTACCTGACCACTGACATGCTGTCCATCTGGATGGAGATCATACACATGGGGACAGAGTCCTGGGAGGCCTGTAACACTAGGAAGACTGTTGTCATCTCCAGGACATTGACGTGAATAGTGGCCTCTGTATATGACCATGAACTTAAACAATCTTCCCTTTGAAATGCCTACCCCACTCCAGGAAGGATGTAATCATGATTACTATGGCTGTGGGGGATGTGGAGGAAAGGTATGACTTTCTGGGAGAGCTGTGGAGGTCAACCACCATATAATGTGAGACTTGTGCACAGTCATTAGATGAATCCTTTCACATGAACAGAATGGAGGAAATGGGACCATTGTACTGAAAGGGTCCACTGAAGAATTTTCATGTAGCATCTGGTTAGAAGAACTAAAGTTATTGTGAAAGTTATCAGTCCCAGCAATCAAAGGATAAGTCTTGAGATTGTGGAGGGGTGCTGAAGAATTTGCAAGGCTATCTGCCATACAGAAACAGTCCTGGTCTCTGGTTGTTGCTATCTGTTTGCTCATGTTCAAATGGCATCTGATGAACTTTATTTGTTGTGTGGGTATCAATTTGCTGTTGGAGTGACTGACTATGATCCCAAAACTGGAGCAAGAAGTCCATTGCTCCAGTAGGAGATCCCTGGTTAGTGCGGTGAAGAGACAATCATCTAAGTATGGGAACAGCTGTGACAACTGCCATGCACTTGGTGAACACCTAGGGGGCTGTGATGAGACCAAAAAGCAGCGCCCTGAAATAGAAGTGATTGGTTCCCAGGTGGAAATGGAGAAATCTCTTAAATTGTCTTGAAACTTTGATATGGTATCAGGTGTCCTGGAGGTCTATTGAGCACATCTAATCTGCCCTCCTCAATAGAGGTAGAATGGACTGAACTGTGATCATCCAGAACTTTGTCTGTTTTACAAACTGGTTGAGATGACTGAGGTCCAAAACTGGCCTTAGGTCCCTCTGTCTTTTTTAGAACTAAGAAGAACCTGGTATAGACTCCGGATCCTAACTGGTCTGTGGGGAACTGTTGGTTGATTCCTTAGTCCAACAGCTTTAAGACTTCTGCTGTTGAATATTCTATTTAATGGGGTGGCACTGTGGGAATCATTTTCTTCTTTAAAGTAGGTGAAACAAAGGGTATTATAAAGCCGTTGGTGATTATTCACAAAACCCCAGAATCTGATATGATGACCTGCCAGACTTGAGGGTGCAGGGATAAGTGCCCCCACCTGCCTTTAGAGTGCTGCAGTTGGGCAACCCTTTGGGAGTGATGAAAGGATTTCTCAGAAAATGTACCACACAACTATTGATCCTGTGGTCTGCTGCTGCCTCTACAATGATGTCCATTGAAATTATTCCCCCCTCTGCCTCAGGAGGACCTGTGCACAGGAGCATCCTGATTGAACCCTTGAGATTTCCTGAATCACATCTTCTTGCTATCTCTCTGATTTCTGGAGAAGGTTCTCTGAGGGGTGGAGAGGCAGACTCCAACAGCAGAAAAAGTCTTACCATCATGCTCATTCCTTGTGAGAGCATCCTTAACCATTTCCCCAAAGAGTTCAGAGCCATCATAGGGATTGTTAAGTAAGGACATCTTGAAGACTTCCACAAAGTCACATAATCACATATAGGCAGCCAGCGGATAGCTATAACAGTACCAGCTACACTGGAAAGGAGACACATGGACATTTGACATTGATTGCAATGTAGCTAGCTGGGACAGTGCTGTTTTCTGGATGTTCAGTTGATCAACCCCTTCATTGCCTCACCAATCCCAAAATGTCACCAAAAGTAATATCATCTAGAAGGGATCTTGGGGATCCATCCCCATTATCCAAGTCTGCATCTTCAGTGACTGATTCCAGAGAGGAATCTAAACATTTTCTCTTACAAGTCTGTATCCTAGGACCTTGCCTCAACTGAACTTCTGGAGATGGGTCAGAATCAGACAGGGAACTCACGTGGTAAGCAGTTGTCCTTCCTACAGGAAACTACATTCCTAACTGCGGTACTTCATGATGATGTTTTTTTGTGTCCAGGATTACTACCCCAGAATGGATTTAAGTGCCCTTCATATTACAGGCAGAAAACACAAGCATATTTTCTGGTAAATAATACCAGTTATTAGTTTGTCAAGAAAATATGCATATTCTTTTTTCACTAAGTCCCTGCCCTTCTTTTTTATTATCAAAGTTCCTGGAGCACAGTCTGATTAAATGACTTGCACAGAGATGCACAATAACAAATAGGAGCTAGAAAAAATCAAACCCTGTGCCCTAGATTACAGAAAAGAGCACATGAACAGCAGAGAGCCTTAATCCACTGCACTAACTGGCAGACCTTCCTTAACTTCATTTTCTAACAAATCACTGTGGATAACAGTCAGGCAATGGTGCTAGTCATTATAGTTTCATATCTGTTGTTGTTCAGAAAAAGCATTTCAGGTTGATTAGTGTTTTCTGGCACTTAAAGATCTGAGATTTTAACAAACTGCTTCCTGTAGTTAAAAGTACAAGGTTTGAATCCTTCCGCCTCCATTTGCCTACTGTGTGCCTTTGAGCAATCAGTGCTCCTAAGTCATCCTTGAAAAGGGACACTGTACACTGAGTTTACCTGGTTAACAAACATATAAAAGAAAATGAAACTTAGAATTTGTGCCGTTCTCCCCTAATTTTTGCTCTGGTATAATGACAGGCATGAGTTTCAGATTTTGTTTCCTTCAGAAAATGCTTGCTAATGCAAAGCATTTTTTGTATTCTAGTACCTAACTTTCTAAGTATATAACAAATATTTACAATGTGTTCTGATTACTGGGTCTTTCTGTCTGATTTGTGATAAGAAGATGAGAAGACAGAGGGGGGTTGCAATTGGTCCCACTGTATGGTTTTGGAAACAGTGAGATGAGATATATTTCTGGCCCATTATTTATGAAATTACTCATTCACTTGTTCTCAAGCACATATCTGAGGTGTACAGTCATACAAGTAAGTGTAATTGTGTGTGTGTGTGTGTGTGTGTGTGTGTGTGTGTGTGCGTGCGTGCATGCGTGCATGCGTGTGTGTGTGTGTGTGTGTGTGTGTGTGTGTATATACACGTGTTTAAATACTTGGTTCCATAACCCACAGTAGTTGAGGTGCAATAGAAAGAATTGCTTGTAGTAAACAGGCACATCATCACATGAGCTATGTTCTTTGTGTACGTTCCTTGGTTTCCTTGTTTTGTTGACTGTTGACAGTGTGTTTATTATATGGCTGTGAGTAAACTGGACAGCATGAAGTCTATGAGTCTATTGATCATATTTTAACTGTGAATACATTTTTAATAAACCTTGTTGTTTTCAGGCACATGGGTGTGAAATACACTGTGGTACTTAATGCAGACAACTAAGTCTATGAGTTGTTTCTGAAGTGCAGGGTTTGTATCCCTCAGCCTTCATTTATCTATTGTGCGACTGACAAAGCCACTTCACTAGACGATGCTCCTAAGCTGCCCCTGAAAAGGGACACTTGCATCCAGTAGATTGTCTCAAACTGTTAGCAAAAGCATTGCACATTTATCTTTTGAATCTGCACTCCACATAGATGCTAATTAGTATTTCAATTTATGCTGTTTGACTATGAACCAGACCATGTATTGTAGTTTAACAGTTTTCCAGATGCATTTTCACTAAATGTGCATTTCAGTGGAACAGAAGTTTATTGTTGCTCATGCTGTCTGTTTTCATTGTGAGACTGTTTGTGTTTAGTAAATGGCTGACAAAATGTTTTTGCTGTAAAATCTGAAAAAAAAAGTTTTACATTCAATCTAAATTTCTTTGATCATAGTAAAATTTAAAAAAGACAGAGAGAAAAATAATATGTGCCCTGATGGGACTGAACAGTGTTTATGGTAACTGGGGAGAGAGAGACAGGTAACAGGATATTGGTATGGCTGTGGGGGAGGGGCAGACTGTGTGACACAAGGTGTAAGTGCAGTGAGCTTAAAGAAAGAAGAGAGTTGATGCAGGGTTCAAACCCGGTTTAGTGATAATTTTGGACCTAAATATGACCTGCAACTTAAAAAGGACATGCTGGAGGGACAGATTTATCCCCCAATGACTGCAACGTCTTTGAAACAGGCTACCAATTCATGTGAAACAGAGCATCTCTATGACACTATTCAAGAGGAAATAAAAATAAAGAGTTCCAGGCCACCAGTAGAAGCAATAAGCTTTTATACAAATCCACAAATGTGTGCTTTCGTCTTCGTACAAGACTTCTTCAGATAAAACTGCGCTAGTGCTACACTTACGTTATATAATGGTTGTAATTACTATTAATTAAGATTTAAAGCACCACATTCAAAAAAGTCTGATTTAAAATATATGAAATTCATACACAATTACACAATGATATATCAAAAACACACTATTACAACAATACATAAAGAATCAAATAATTAGTATTTATAATTATAATGAATGTTTGTACCCCTTACATAAAATCTAATGAATTGTGTGGTGAGTGAATCAAACTCTGACTGCTTTAGCTGTCAGTACTGGTTTGATACTCACATATTCGTTGAGACCAGGGAGAATATTAGCCTTCAACCTCAATTGCCATTTCAATTCCATATTCAGTAATACATTTTTCATATCCCCACCCCTGGTGTTGTACTTAACAACATCAATGATGCCGAATTTGAAACCACTAAACAATGGACAGGAAACTGAATGTTTGAACAAGGCACTAGTGTCTTTCCCAGTCCTTATGTCATACAAGTGCTCATACATTCTATCTTTCAAAGCTCTTTCAGTTTTTCCTATATAGAATGCTGAGCACTGCACACATACAGCCAGATAAACTAACATCTTGGTATTACAACTACCCCTACAAAATTTAACTACACTATTAAGTCAGTTATTCAAGTATATACTCTCCTCCTTATAAATATATGGACATTGGCTGCACCTACCACAAGAACTGGTGGCTTTTTTAATTTTAACATTTTTCTCCACCTTTTCAAACATTCTTTTAAAATTTATTCCTGAATTAAAAATAAAGTTGGGTTTGGTTCCTACGGCCTTGTACAAATCTTTATTAGTCTTGAGCACGCTCCAATTGGCACTTACTATTTGGGTAAAAAAGTCAGTGAACATATTAAACTCCGTAACACAAGCCCCATGAAAATTTTTTACTGTATTTTGTTCTACAATTGTGATGAAAGGTTGTCCTAACAATGCTTTATACTAGAATGAGGATATTCTTAAAGACTTATCGTTCAATGAATATGAGCAGTTATATACAAAGGTTCTGAAAATAATTGATGGTAGGATAAACACTGTCTTTGTTAAGAAGCAGAAAAAATTTATGAGGGACAAGGAACAATCCAACAAGGGTAAAATGTACCCAGGTCCTTTTAGTAACTTTAAAAATAAAAACAAGGCACAGGAAAATGTTCACACTAACCAGCGTGACACTAAAGGCTCATCTGCTGAGCAAAGAGTACATACTTATGATAGGAGTAATTTGTTTGAAGGAACTGCTAACAGACCTTTAGATGAACTGGATTCATTTTCTGAACCTCATGACCATTTTTTAGTACCCAGGAGGTCGGAACGGCTGTCCAGCAAACCCAGATATCCTTCGGACCCAGGTCATCCAACCAGTTCTTATGGGAACAACTATGGATGGAAGAAGGTGGGGAAGAAGGGAAATAGAGGTAGTGGAAAACACTGATGGTATTGTGTCTGAATACAAAGGATTCAAGATTTTTAATTACACAACGTGTATTTTAGGGAAGCAGCACTTCAACCTCTTTTCGAAGGGTTTTAAGTTTGTTAAGTCTAATTATGGGGATTTAGCCAACCTTTTGGTGGACTTTAAGTTATACCTTAGAAAATTAAACCTGAATATGGTTTGCAAAAAGACTGTGGAAGATAATCACACTTTAAATAGGGGTCTAGTTAGAAACAGTACCTTCAACCCACCCCTCCACCCGGCTCTAATGATGTTTGAAAAAATTGTCACAGATGAAATTTATGAAGTATATACAAAGAATAAAAGGAATGTGAGGTATCACAATCTTAGTGAGGAAGAAGAGAAAGTACTTCAGGGTCTGCAGATACAAAGTGATTTTCGTATCATGAAGCCGGATAAAGGTGGGGGGATGGTTTTGTATGGTATTGAAGAATACAACAACGCATTAACAAATATTTTGCTTGACACAAATACTTATTCCTCTGTTTCAATTAATGAAATACAAATTGCATATAGGAGAATCGATTCCCTTTTAGAAGAGTATTTGGTGGAAAACAGAATTGACAACAAAACATATCAATATTTGAGACAACTCCATCCCATCATTCCAAATTTTTTGGGGGTTCCTAAAGTGCACAAATCAATATTAGAACCTCCTTTTAGGCCTATTGTATCATCTAAAAATTCTAAGACACATCCTTTAGTGGTGTACGTTGACCATTTCACCAAAGACATCGTAGTTAAAACTGAACATTTGATTAAGGATTCCTGGGAATTTCTCAGTAAACTGACCAACGATTTGTGGACAGAAAATTGTATTTTTCTTACTACAGATGTCAAAGATTTATTTACATGTATTCCACGTTGTCAGGGGCATGAATTGTTTAGTGATAGTGTCAACAAACATTCTTCTTTATCTAAAGACCACATTTCCTTAATATTGGAACTTATGGAGGTCATAATTGACAACAATTACATAGGCTTTCAGGGAGAATATTTCCAACAAGTGAGTGGGGTAACCATGGGGGCAGCGTGTGTCCCCATTTACGCTAACCTAGTGATGTCGGAATGGGAGAATAGGTACGTGATAAACAGCATTTTCCAAAATAATATCAAGTTATATCTTAGATTTCTTGACGATATTTTTGTGATTTGGGAAGGTACCAAGGAGAGCATATAGTTGTTCATGCAATATCTGGACAACAGTACTGATTTTCTCTCTTTCACACACACTTGTTGTGAGGTTAGTGTAAACTAACTCGACATCACTATTTCTAAGACTTTGAATGGATTCAAGTCTAGGATTTATTGTAAGGACACCTGGTGCAATAGTTATTTGCATTATGCTAGTTACCATCCACTATTTCAAAAAAGAGGTCTCATAAAAGGACAAGCAGTTTGAATAGCTAGGATGACTTCTGAATTTAATGACTTGTTGGAAGAATTCATCTTTTTGGGTAAAAAAGTTGTGGAAAGGGGTTACCCCAGAGAATTAGTGTGTGAACTTCTGGAAAAAGTATACAAGGGTTGGGTTACAAAGTATAAAGCGTTGTTAGGACAACTTTTCATCACAGTTGTAGAACAAAATACAGTAAAAAATTTTCATGGGGCTTGTGTTTAATATGTTCACTGACTTTTTTACCCAAATAGTAAGAGCCAATTGGAGCATGCTCAAGACTAATAAAGATTTGTACAAGGCCATAGGAACCAAACCCAACTTTATTTTTAAGACAGGAATAAATTTTAAAAGGATGTTTGAAAAGGTGGAGAAAACGTTAAAATTAAAAAAGCCACCAGTTCTTGTGGTAGGTGCAGCCAATGTCCGTATATTTATAAGGAGGAGAGTATATACTTGAATAACTGACTTAATAGTGTAGTTAAATTTTGTAGGGGTAATTGTAATACCAAGATGTTAGTTTATTTGGCTGTATGTGTGCAGTGCTCAGCATTCTATATAGGAAAAACTGAAAGAGCTTTGAAAGATAGAATGTATGAGCACTTGTATGACATAAGGACTGGGAAAGACACTTGTGCCTTGTTCAAACTTTCAGTTTCCTGTCCATTGTTTAGTGGTTTCAAATTTGGCATCATTGATGTTGTTAAGTACAACACCAGGGGTGGGGATATGAAAAATGTATTATTGAATATGGAATTGAAATGGCAATTGAAGTTGAAGGCTAATATTCCCCCTGGTCTCAACGAATATGTGAGTATCAAACCAGTACTGACAGCTAAAGCAGTCAGAGTTTGATTCACTCACCACACAATTCATTAGATTTTATGTAAGGGGTACAAACATTCATTATAATTATAAATATTCATTATTTGATTCTTTATGTATTGTTGTAATAGTGTGTTTTTGATATATCATTGTGTAATTGTGTATGAATTTCATAAATTTTAAATCAGCCTTTTTTGAACGTGGTGCTTTAAATCTTAATTAATAGTAATTACGACCATTATATAAAGTAAGTGTAGCACTAGTGCAGTTTTATCTGAAGAAGTCTTGTACAAAGATGAAAGCGCTCATTTGTGGATTTGTATAAACGTTTATTGCTTCTACTGGTGGCCTGGAACTTTTTATTTTTATTTCCAGTGGTTTCTGTGCATTATTGTGACTATTCAAGAGGAACCTGGATGAGTGGATCATGTGACACCGTAATTTCTTACTGGGGATAGAGCCTACAACCATCCTGGACATGGGCAGTCATCCCTAAATGCAATCTTGGGTATTGACTAGCATTTCTATGGTATTACATTGGGATAAAATGGCTAGGTTTAAAATGACCTCCAGGTCGATAGCCTAATAATCTCCTATGATCCTAGGGCCCCATTTGACCATAACCAAACTCTACTTCCAAGTAACCCAACACCTAGTTTTGCCACCTTTTCAGATTTCTAGACTGGAACTTTTTTTTTTTATGGAAACAAGTAATTTTGCAGGCCACACCAAATCTGTAACAAAGGTGAAGGACTGGGATGTTCTTTGTAGTCAAAATAAAAGCTTGCTTTTCTAGAATTTGAATTGTTTCACTTGTTTCATATTATACTAAGGTATATTTCATATACAAAGTGATTGTTTATGCAACAGGTAGATGCCCTTGGTTAATCTAAAAACAAGTGTTTTCTCTACACGACTAGGTTTGAAAAATAAGACAAAATGATGAAAGCAATGAAAGTGCTAAGTTTCTTGCATAAACAATGATAGCTTGTTTTTTCCCCCTTTAGCAAGAGTTCAGTGCAGCTGAAGGCAGTTGTATATTATTTTCTGTTCTGAATGAAACTGACAATTTCTTCATGCATCCTAGAGCTGCTAGCTGTTTTTTTCCCTCATTACTATGTTTCCACGGAGACAAGCTGTCTGCAGGTACAAGTAACTAATCTTGAGACTTCTGAGAATTCTTGGCTGTGGGAAATGCAAAGGCAAGACATTCAGTACAAAAAAACAGTTTGAAATTATTGGAAGTGAATAAGAGACAGCAGCTTCCCTAGCAGCCTTAATACTTTAATGTGTTTAAAAATCTTGAAAAATGTGGCATAGATTCAAAAGGGGATGACAAGAAACAGCTCTATAAAAGATCAGCCTGCCAAACATTAGTGCATGAGAAGTGACACAAATCCGTTACTGCTCTATGGAGTTAGTAACAATGAAGCAGCTGAACCTATCAACACTGATGCTTTGGAACAGCTGCGTATAGTCATGGAAAAGCTTGAAGTGGATTTGTTTAAATTAAAATGGCTCTCAGCACAGCGACAGCATTTTGAAGCATGCCTTAGCAGAGGTGTATTTCTAAGAGGTTTACGAGTATTAAAGATGCCCACCTACGGAGAACAATATCCTGAGCTGCTCACCAGGTGGCAGAAACTAAATATTGAGGTGAGCATGAATTATATTCGCCTTTTATTAGAGTTCTTTAAACCAGAAGAGGAAAGCTTGAGAAACTCCATCATAGAGCAACAACAAGCTCTTTACACTGGCTTTCCTTATAGATATGGTTGATAAAGCGCTTTCTAATGTTCTAGATGGTATTTTGGTGTATGAAAGGTGCTTTTTACAAAAAAACCGAACAAAATTAGACAGGGACATCCAGGACTTTCGGCAAGGCCACGTCTTCACTTGGCCGAGACCACGCCAAGTTTATAGACAAACTGCTGATAACGCTATCAAAGAGGTTACAGCTCCAACATTTAGCAACATAAACAGTGTTCGAACTGTTGGTATCAATGGAAATAACAGCAATACGCTATATGTGGGCATTTGCGATATCAGTATAGTACCCAACAATAATATCAACAATAATGTAATTCTTGATATACCTGCAGTTCCTAATACAATGAGTAGTAACCCACAAACTTTGGTAACACAGTCAGCTATAGTACAACAAACTGGCAAAATAAATGAGAGTGACAGTAGTCAACCGGTTGTAAGACCTAAAACTTATGTAATGGCCAGTACCACACAGAAAGTCAACATAAGTAATGGTCAGAACAACCTTGTGGGTTTTCAACAATTCCCCCTTCCCATCTCTGTGGAGAAGGGGGTAAGGAGAAACTGTTCAGCAAGTTGTGGATGGCAGAAATGGAAGGTGTCAATAGAGAGGGAATCGAATCATACCCTCAAAAAGATATGGAACCAGACAAAGACTGTCTAGTGTGGAATATATCACATAGAAGCTTAAATGTTTTTGAGCTAAATGTGTTAAATAAGGGTCTAAGTTTTATTCCCACCAGTAGTAATAGGCTCACATACGTTCTAACTGATATTAAGTTATTTACAAGGAATGTAATGCTTAAATACCATTTTAGAAATTATGAGAATGATTATATATGTCCGTTCAAAAGACCTAGTGAATTTATTCCGAATAACCATCCTCTTGTAGAAGCATTTTATAGTTTAGTGGAGGAAGATGTAAACAAGATATATAATGAAAGTAATACAAATCATACATATAAGAGGCATAGATATAACTTAAATTACCATGAGAGGAAGGCATTGCAAAGATTGCAGGGTGACAGCACAATTGTTTTCAGACCAGCTGATAAAAGGAGGCCCCCTAGTAGTCATGGATAAAATAGCACTATAGTCTTCTTTTCCCAGTGGATCACCTTGTCTGCTCATAATTGGCAGTGGAGTTTTATGGTGTCAGGTTGCCAGCCTGGCACCCAACCTTCCACAGAAGACACACACACTTACACCTAGGGCCAATTTAAAGTGTCCAATCAACCTACAGCATGTCTTTGGGATGTGGGAGGAAACCGGACTACCCAGAGGAAACCCATGCAATCACAGGGAGGACATGCAGACTCCGCACAGAAGGCACCCCAGCTGAGGATCGAACCGGAGAACCTGTTGCTGTGAGGTAACAACGCCAACCACTGCACCACCGTGGCCGCCCCTGGGAGCTGAATGCATAAGCTTCTTTAAAATAGTGACTAGAGGTTGGTGATCAGTTTCAATCTGAATAGTGCGACCATAAATATAATCATGAAACTTTGAACATGCAAATACTATTGCTAAACATTCCTTCTCAATTTGAGCATATTGCATTTCAGTTTAGGTAAGAGTTCTAGATGCATAGGATACTGGTCTGCCTTCTTGAAGAATAACTGCATCAAGTCCAAATTTTGAAGCATCACAAGAAAGTGTGACTGGTTTATTGACAGCATAGTATCTTAATGTAGGTGGCCATTAGCCTAGTATACATCTATGAACTAGTCTTACAGCTTGTTACAGGGTTTATCTGCCACACTCGCAGGGGTTACAGCTGCCATATGCTTAGGCCTGCTTCTGCTAGCCACATGTGGCATACTATCTACATTTGCTCTGGAGACTGCTGAAACTGTTCTCTTATCACTTGCAACCATATTTGTGTGCCTCTCTGTAACCTCATGGATTTGACATATCTCAATAGCTTTGCTCAGCATTAAATCACAATCACCAAGCAAAATCATTCTCACTGCAGCATTATAAATACCACACACAAGCCTGTCTTTTATTAACTCATCTTTTAAATCATCAAACCTGCATGTTTTAGCTTTGTTTCTCAGGTCAGTAATATAAGCTGCAAATGTTTCTCCTTGCTTTTGATCTCTTGTAAAAGACAAATGCCTCTCTAATGTAACATTTGTCTACGGGTTACACATTTCCCTGAATTTGCATTTCAAACACTCTGGGTCCTCCCTTGGTTCAGCCTGTATAACAATATTACAGTTTTCCCCTTCTCCTTCATATACTGCTGGTGCATACACAAATAAATGTTCTCTTTCAATGGCCTCTGACCCAGCTAGGTTTAGCAAAATGAATGCCCTGGTATGTACATCCTTGTCAGAATAAGCTGCTTGTATAAAAGTATTGTGCTCTTGCTCAGATATTCTCAAATTCTCTGCAATATTTTTATCAAATACAAATGGTGATGGTTTTCAAAATCCATCTGCCATGCCAACAAATTACAGTAGAACACAATGTAACCCTAGTCCAGTACTAATTGTACAAACATGCACACTTATACATATGCCAGAAATGTATGTCAGTATCTGTAATTATGCCCTATAGCACAACAAGCCACTGAATAACTGAATTTTGCGAAATAAGTCTCCAGGGCACAAGAATACTCTTGAAATCATCATACTGTAAGAAATCAGCTCTTATCAAAGAAATATTTCAAAATAACTGCACGGTGTGAATAAACTGGGCAGAAGAAGCTCAGAGTAAAAAACATTTCAAAGTAATTGCATTTTGTGAATAAACAATACGCAGCACACTGAAACTTTCTCAAAATTGCTGTACTTTGCTAAATAACTCTTTACAGTGCAAGAAACACTCTGTAACGGCAGCATTCTGCGAATAGACACACCTAGCACAAGAAACACTTTGAAATGGCTGTATTTTAACTGCACTTTATGAAATAGTTGCACTTTGCACACAAGCTCTTCAGAATAAATGCACAGTAATAAACACACACTGAAAGCACTTTTATACACTTTGAGATGCTTTAAATAACTGTAGTTATGCCCTTAATAGCTTCAATCAATGCGAAACAGTAGTTTATGCCAAAACACAGTAGTCTGCTAAAAAACATGCAGTCGCCTTGCTTTATTTATGCTTAATGTGCCTTTTTTTCCCTTATTATATTCGTTTTGCTCGTTTAATCTTTTTTCATGCCCATTATACTTTTTTTGTGCTCGTTTTACTCTAAACATGCTCGTTTTACATTTCTAAAGTAATTCCAAACCCTTTATGTGCTTTTCTGATAATCATTTTATCAAATATCTTAATTTTAAACATTTTGTTTAATTAACAAACTTTTTGTGCCTCTCCCTTGCTTAATAATGTGTTCTGTGCCTTTGTAATACTCCATTTTATCTTTTTTATAAAATTTATTTTTATTTTATTTAACATTTGTTGACCGGGAATGTCCGACTAGGTTCCACAGAGCCTGTTTTCAGTGGAGGCCCGGGGAGAAATGCTCCAGATGCATGTCTTTGGAATGTGGGAGGAAACCGGAGTACCCGGAGGAAACCCACACGAACACAGGGAGAACATGCAAACTCCACACAGAAGGCACCCCAGCTGAAAATCGAACCGGAGAACCTCTTGCTGTGAGGCGACAACGTTAACCGCTGCACCACTGTGCCGCCCGAACCCAAAATAAATCACTCATGCAAATTTTCATTACCTTTGGTTCATTTCTGGCCTTTTTTTGTACTCGGTTCTATTAGTTCACCTTCAGTGTTAATTCTGCACTTCGTAGCTTTGAAAAGCAGTCTCTGGAATTCCAGTTCTGGCACCATGTCACTCGTCTGGTCAGCATAAAACAGACAAACATTCGTGGGTTCTGTTCAAGCAGCTTTATTATGTACAAACACATCAGGATTGAGGCTTAATAATTTTAACTTAAATAAACTTACAAATTAGCTATCACACTCATACATGTTCACTCTTTGGCTGCACTCTCAAAGTGGTACTGAACCTAGCATGTGCTTGCTATTTATATCCAATTCCTGTCCTTGAAACGCTTCTTAAAGGTACAAAACACACACACACACTATTCTACAGCATGCTCTCTGCAGCTTTCAACCATGTCTCAGTGACCGCACAGACATCAGCATTCTCTAGGGTAAAGAGAGCTTCTAGAGAGTGAAGTTTTTTGTTTAGACTCCTCGCATTAGGCAGTAATACCTTTAGATTTTCTTAGTTTTGATCTGCTATGTCAGAAGTACTTTCAGTTTGGCATTGCCTAAAAAAGGCACTATGGAGGAAGACAATGTTTTAGCTAATATTTGAAAGCCTAGAGGGGAGAGGTGCAGACCATCCCTGGCAAAGCAGCATGGTCTGTTGACCATCTCCTTCCATGCTGACAAATATTACACCCCCATAGAATGACACCAGAATCTAAGCCAATTATTTAAGTCAATCATCTTTTGTTCATATTGTGGCATCATCCTTGGAGAAGGCAAAATGCTGCTCAATGCTAGGCTCATACCAGCCTGAGACATACATTCCAAGAGCTCCATGATGTCTGTCTTCATATAGTCTATGGAGGTACATCTCAGGTCATTTACTCTCACATGGACTATGACTGAGTCATATTGATAATTGTGGTCCAATGACCTGAGTACATGTGTAATGGTGTGGATCCTAGCCCCTGATAAGCAACTGACTGTACCTTTCTCCTTACTTAGCCTGGTGAGAGAGGCATCAGTGTGTCTCACAATGGATTCTCCAATGACTAGAATGTTGGATTGTGTGATGACTTGCCTTATGAGCTTAGAGGTAGAGGCTCCATGAGATGTAGCTCTTTGTGTTGATGTGGGTGTTGTTTTTCAAGTGTTCATTTGAGGATGCTGAGGGCATGTGTTATGTGTACTTCATCTAGGAGGTCTTTGTGGTATAGGATGGTTACACATAATTGCCTAAGCATAAGTGGGTTGAGATGTCTGCTTTGAATTGTGCATGATGGTTGCAGTGTGTGCACTACTGACAACCTTATTGATATTAGGAATATTTTTATGTGAGAGCTTTGTCTCCAGTGACGTTCTGTAAATACATCTCTCACATACCGTATCAGTTTGAGAGTTAACTGGTTGTCAGTAAACATGAGGCAATTTACACATTGCCTCAAGATGACCATATCCACCAAGCCAGTAACGGAGACAGTAGGAAAGTTCATATCCATGGCAACAGACCCTTTTTATTGATTAGGCAGTTGAGGTGTGACTATCAACACTGTCAGGAGTATCTGGTTTGCAACTATGTAGACAGTGCTTGTCACTACAAACTAGTTGTCCTGTGCACAACTAGGTAAAGGAGAAATTTTAGTTGGCTTTTTACAGGAAAAATGTCACTCAAGGTGTCTGAGTCTGTACAGAGCACTGCCAAACACTTGAGGGGAAATTAATATGTAGACCCTGAAAATTTAAGGATGGAGCATTTAGGCATATATTCTGAAGTTAGAAACAAATCAAGCAGTACTTATTGAAAACAAAGAATTAGCTTGTCAAGAATGATGAAAAGAGGGGAGTCACATGAATGGCTACTGCCTGGCTATTATTAATGCTGGTCTCACGACAGCTTCACTCTGTTGGGATACAATACTCTTTTGCTTCTTCTCTCACCAGAAGCAAAATGTTAGCACCAATCCCAAGAAGAAAAGCAGGTCACAATCTGGTTGGTGATCCACAGTCTTGTACCAGATGATGAAAGGGTCTGTAGGCTTGTAGCCTTTTTCTGGTAGATGCCTTGAATAGCAACCAGACCAATCAAGGAACATTAAGCACAAACACTCACTGTCCCACCAGAAACATTCAGGATCAATGCACTCTGCTCTTCCTCTCACCAGGACCAGAATGTAAGCACAGATTCCAAGCTGTCACCTATAGAGCAGTTATTAGGCTTTCTGGTGATCAGCAGTCTCCAGGAAATAATGTCCCTGTACTCCTTCTCTCACCAGGAGAAAACAGAAGCACTAATCCTAAGATAAGTACTGAAAGGCAGAATGTGGTCTCTCCAATAACTGTTGGTCTTGCAATCGATGTTTAAAGGTAAGATAAAAAAGAATGGTTTATTCTAAACACTGCAGTGTGCACTAAGCAGTTAGATATGATAGTGGATAACTTAAGTTTTAGCTGTCTAAGTGGAGAGCCACTATTTTTAAAAGAGCAAAATAGATTGAAAGGGGTGGGCACTTTTGTATTCTGGTACTATGGGATACAGTGGGATGGCTAATATAGACCCATTTCAAATTTAAGCCATTATTATAAAGTGTTTATGTCTCTCTCTCTCTCTTTCGGCTTTTCCCGGTTAGGGGTCACCACAGCGGAACTCCGGTCCGCTAATGATTGGCAGTTGATTTTTATGTACCGAGTTGCCAGCTCTGATGCACAACCTTCAACGAAGGTACGCCCATTCACGCATGTCTCCACGCAGAAGACGCTCTAGCTGAGAATCGAACCAGACAGCGTCTTCCTGTGATTGTAACAAACAAAACAAAAATTAAAACTCTGCAAAGTGGGGGGGGGGGGCGCTAATTCAGTTCGACAAATTCAGTTCGGCAAATAGTTTCCCTGAGATTCTAACTAAATATACCAACTCTGAGATTGCACTACAGTGGAGAAAGGGCAAATTCCTGATGATGGTCAACCAGTTGGCCATCATTGGGGATTTGCCCTTTTCCCCACTATATTACAATTTCAGAATTGGTATATTTAGTTGTAGGGATGTGAGAGGCACATAGGACTTTTTTGGTGATGTTTTTGTGTAGTTCACTGGGTTGGCCAACTGGTTTTTAACCCAGAGAAACTTTTCACTTAAGCGAGCATTCACTTAATTGAGCTTTTGCTTAATTCAGTTCGACAAATAGTTGTTCGCTGAAGTAAGCATTCGCTCAAATGATATAGACCCAAACAGAGAACCAGGTTATTGCCTGTAGAATGCTTCTATAGTCCACTCCTTTCCAATATGCCACAGAAGAGGATAAGGCTCTGGTGGAATGTGCCTTAACCTTGCCTGGAATAGATTTACCTTGGTGAGAGTAAAAGAAAACACAAATAGAGGATAGCCAATGAAAAATCATTTGCTTACAGACAGGTTGACTCTTCTTAGCCCCAGAATAAGAAATAAACAGCTGTTCAACTTTCCTGAAGGGCTTAGTTCTGTCAAGATAGTTCCTGAGCTGCCTGTGCAGATCCAAGGAATGCAAAATCCTAAGAAAAATTCTGGTTTTCTAACCAAGCATACTTTCTCAATACAACAGAAGCAGCTGCATTTCTAGAAATAGTGTTCGCACCTTCCAAGAAACTCATCAAAGCATGTTTCGAAACCCGAGTCACATTAGATATAATCTCATTCACTTAACACTTCTATTATGCGAACAAAGGTAAAACAAAGTAATCTAAACTGTAAGCACATTGTGAAATATATTTCCACATGAAGCCTTGATAATTTAAAATTCTAAAGACTAAATTACTAGACTGAACCAACTTTTTCCCTGAGATTCTAACACTTGCCAATTTTATATAGATATGTAGGGTTAGAAGAAGCCAAGGCTCTCTTGTTAGAGTTGATGGCTGGACAAACTACAGCTGGGTCAGCTAACAAAGGAGCAAAGAGAGCTGCAATATCAGAGCACACTTTGTGTTTTCTTATAGCCTTTTTAAGAACTGGTTCATTAGCCAAAGGGTTTTACAAGCATTTTTATAGACATCTTTTAAGGTAATAGAGGAGGAGCAGCCAAACATTTGGAATCTCATCCTCAAGATCATAAACCCTGCCAATCTCTGGAGTAGCTCCAGATTACTTCCAGTCAAATACATCTCTAAATCTAACTAGCATCTGTGGAAAGGTGAGCACTTGCTTGAGTTTTTGAACCTGTTCACCTTCTAAAAAATCAGACTGGAAGGACTCAAAGGTTTTCACCATTGTCTGCATCAGAGTCCGCATTAACATCTGCAGTGTTAGACTGATCTCTAGAGACGGTAGTCTCATACTCATTCTGAATAGGAACATAGTCTGCAAGATTAGATGACTGTAAAATACTCTTAGCTAAGGAAACAACATTCCTATACATAATAACCTGGCTTCTGTCATGTGGTGAAGTTTCTGTTTCTTCTTACTCTGAACAACAGTGGAGGACACAATACCTGGGGACAGAGGATTATGTCTGGCAAGAGGTTTCTTACCTCAAACCTCTCCTGCACTTAAAGGGTTTGGTTCTCCTATACCTGGACCAAGTACTGGAACAGCCCTAGAGGATATGTCTGACCCTCATACCATAGTGGGCAGCAGGCTGACTCCACAGCATGATGAGGAACACGATATGTAGTCTGCAGACTGGATTAAGACAACAGATTCACAAACAGTTTACTGAGGCATGTTTTGTAGAGTTTTTTTTTTCTTTTTAGGTGAAACTAGATTTGATGGGGGGCAGCTGTATTAAGATCTATAATATCAGAGGAAAAACACCAGCCAGAATAATACAGGCACTATTAAGGGCTAACTAAGGGCAGCAATAATAGAAAATATAAATTATGTTCCCATATATCAGATAGGGGTAAACTGAATAAAATATAGCAGAAACAGCTTACATTGTTCTAAACCTTGTTCTTCAATCTACACAGTGTAGTAAACAACAGCATGCACAGTCTCCTTACCAAGTAAAATTCACTTGTCCAAACAGTGCCAAAAAATCAAATGTATGGCCTTAAATCAAATAAAAACTTTTTAAAACAGCATAAATAAGCATTTAATTATAGATTCTCTTGTCAGAAATGAAATAAATATCTGCAAAAAATGCAAATAAAGTCATTTATGGCAAAATTGCAGTTTAACAATAAAACAGGAATAGCAGTGTTAAGTCAGAAATTAATTTCATAAGAATAAAGAACAAAGTGAAAAAATACAATATTTTCTTGTCAGAACTTCAAAATGAAGCACATAAAACAACAGAAATAACAGGCCTCTTGGACTACATGCAAGATTCAGTCCTTAGTGTTCAACTCACTGCACAGAACTTTAGATCCAATGTAGTCTGTTTTCATCAGATTCAGTCTTTGGGTTATCAGACCTGACCTCAGTGCCTTTCAGAAGCTTTGGATCCAGAGCCTCTAACTCTTCCCCTACTGACAATTCCCTCTGTTCCCAAAAATACTTCAGATCTTGTTTGCTGCTTGATCCAGGAGGAAGTTTTCTTCAAGGGCTCTGACTTTATAGGAGATAAGTGCATGTTTGGTAGTATTCTAAGCTATCTTTATTAACTAATTTCTTTACCTAGCTCCCTTCATGTATTTCTTTCCTTAAATTTCTTCCCAATAAAACAATTAACTTTCCCTACCATTCCTTAACAGAATCATTGCTGCTGTTATTATTAACTTTATTAGTTATATCTTTTTTTCTATTGCTTCTTTCTCTAGTCTGAGTGTCTAGGTAGTGGGATCAGTTGTGTAGCCCTTTATCTTTAGTCAGTGCTGCTGCAAAGGGATAGAGCAGAAGGGCAGGAAGCTGAGAAAGAATGAAAATATACAACACAAACGGAATGTTATGGTGAGTACATACCTTATTTTATCTGATGTTGTCATTTTCGTTCATTCTTCAACTGATGGGAGAGTCCTCAGCTACTCGAATCTTGGGGGGGCTGTCATGAAAGGATATTCCAAAGTACTGCAAAGCCAAACGCAGTTCTGTTCATGGAAATCAAATCCAATTTGTAATGTGCAATAAAAGAGTGAGGATTAGTCCAAGTTGTAGCTGTGGAAATGTCATCTAAGGAAGCCTTTCACCAAAAGGCTGAAGAGACCGCCATAGACCCTGTGGAATGAGCTCTAAGAGGCTTAGGCAAGGATAATCCTCATTTAGCATAGACAAAGGAGATACAATCAGTTAACCATTTGGCCAGTGTAACTTTGGAAACTGGCTTGCCCAAGTTGTTAGGAAAGAAAGAGACAAACAACTGGTCAGTCTTCTTGAGATCCTTGGTTCTATGGAGATAAAAGGGGAGTTGTCTATGAACATCTTAAAGATGGAGTATATACTCTGACTTATTTGAGAAGGTCAAAAAGAAAACTTGGAGGTTAATGACCTGGTTAATGTTGGACTCAGAGTCTACCTTTGGCAAAAAAGATGGGTTGGGTTGGACCACAAGGACACCCTGTTTTATGGAAAACCAGGTATGGAGGTTTGGAAAATAGAGCTTGGAGTTCAGATACTTATATAGCAGGTGTGATAACAACCAGAAAGCAGGTTTTCCAAGGCAAAAATTTTAGATCTGCCCTGGTTGATGGTTGAAAGGGAGTTTGGGTTAGGGCCTGAAGCACAATAGCTAAATTCCAGGGAGGAGTAGGATCCTTTAGTGGGGGGGGGCTAAGTAAAAAGTCCCCTTTGAGAAAGGCTTTACACAATTTATAAGAAGTTAAGGTAGAGTTATTTTCACCTTACTGTAGCAACCAGTGATGTATTTATTTGGCACAGGGACTTCTTGCTCCACTTCATTGCAGTGGTAGTAGCTCACTTGAGACTAGATGAGAGGAACCCGATCATAGCCATGTTGCCTGAAAGCCATGAGAGTGTGGCAGTGGGTGATGTCTTTCCATTGCATTGCATATTCTGGGGACTTCTGATGTTCTAGTGAACAAATTAAGCAGATCCATTTTTCTTCTTCACAAGTGGTCCCTCAGTCAGACAGTGCATTGCAAATCTTCAGTCAATCGGGCCAACCTTGCTACGATCTTTTTGCTTCATACTTAAACAACTAGTTCAGCAGTCACTTTGCCCTGATCCCTGCACAGGGTCAATGAACAAGGGATACGCTAGTCCACAGTTGGCCTCTGGGTCCCTTTATGCTTTTCCTCCCATTCCTCTTATGACAAAATTTCTTCAGAAAGCCAAAAGGTGCAACGCTGGAGTAATCCTCATTGCCCCCTTTTGGCCTTTGTAAATTTGTTTCCCTGAGCTCTGGCCTCATCTAGTACAGCTGTCTTGGTATTTGACAGTCATCCAAATCTTCTGAACCATCTGTCTGGGCAGCCTCATCCAGATCTGAAAGCTCTGAAATTAACTGCATGTTTTCTACAATTTTGACAGTTGCCAGAGATGCCAGGCTTTCCTCTCCTGTGGTCCACATTTTATCTGCCTCACAAAAAACAAATACTAGAAAGGTTTATCTGAGCAAGTGGCGAAGGTTTACCATATGGGCTTCTTCCAAGGGAATTCACCCTTTTTCAGCTCCTCTTCCACTTATCCTGAATTTCTTGACAGATCATTTCCAAAAAAGGGTCCAGCTTCTCAACCATCAAGCTACAGTTAGTGGCTATTTCCAATTTCAGCAGTGGGGAAAATCAAACTTCTATTGCTTCCCTAAAGATTTCAAAAGCTCTAAAGGGAATTTTCCTTTTAAGATCCCATATCACTATCATGCTTCAGGCCTTAACTCAAGCCCCTTTTGAACCTGTAGCTTCAGAGTACTTAAACTATCTTTCTTGGAAAGCCCTTTCCTGGTGTCTGGTCTTCAGTAAGGACTGGGTCTCTTTGAAAACAATACTTATTTTCTTCCAAAGGTGGCATCTGAAATGAACCTCAATCAGACTATCAGTCTTCCAGTATTCTTCCCAAAATTCTCTAACAAAGGAGCGTATACTCTTCATTTGCTAGATGTTCATCGACAGCTCAGATTTTATGTACACATACTAAGGATATTAGAAAATCCGATCCGCTTTTTATTTCTTTCTCAAAAGCAAAAATTGGTTAAAGTGTGTCAAAAGTCGCTCTATCTAAGTGGCTTTCTGGCTGGATTATGTTTGTGTACAAAAATCTAGGACTATTCTTACCTAACAAACCAAAGGCTCATTCTACAGGGTAAATAGCTACATTTTATTGCTTTTATGGGCAGAGTTCCTATTAATGAAATTTTTGCTGCAGCTACTTAGTCTACTCTTCATACCTTTGTGTCTCACTACAAAATGGAGGTACAGTCTAGAACCCACATATGTTTTGGCTCCAGAATTCTCAAGAACAACCTTCTTTAATACCACCCAGGTGTCTTGGTAGCTTGAGAATATGTTCCAAAGGTTGAATTGGACAAAAATAGACATGGGATACAACATTTATATACTTACCATAACATTAGATCTGTGTTGTCTTGTTTTCATGTTGTTCAACGTTCCTTCCTCCCCTGCATCCCCTAACCTAAATTGTCCCATTTTGCTCCTCTTGAATGGTTGGACCTGACCAGGGGCCTTGTCCTTGGACAACCTGGTGATTGCTGTTCCTCTTATTATTTCCATCTTTCTTAGTCCATCTTACAGGCAAAATTGCATACACTCATTAGATAATTTATGGGCAGAAAAAGTGATCTGAGGTTTTTTTTGGAAACAGAGGGAATTATGGGTATGAAGAGAAGTTAGAGCCCAGGATACAAAACTTCTGGAAGGTTCAAATTGGATCCGATAACCCAAAGGTTGAACTGGACAAAAACAAGGCAACATATATCTAGCATTATGGTAAGTACATAACTTTTGTTTTTCATGTACAAATCATAAAACACTTTAGAAAAGCCCCATAACTGCATAAAAGCAGTATTAAACATACAAACAACACAGTAGTAAGTTAAAATTCCCAAAGAAATTAACAGCAGTAATAAATGGCAAGAATATTAAGATAAAACGTTAACACACTCACGCACACACACACACACACACACACACACACACACACACACACACACACACACACACACACACACATACACGCACACACACACACACACACACCAATATATAGATATAGATATATAGCTATATAGATAGTTAAATAAAACAAAAAAAAAATCACATAGTAATAAAGGGAAAGAGAAGTTTCCAAAGGGATCTTACTCAAATCTGCAGGCTGCTGAGGAGATTCAACTGTGTGAGCCCTACAGCTGGCAGTAAAAAACTGAAAAACTGATTTTCTGTGACAGGGGTTAGACTTCCCTTGATGGGAGGCGCTATCCCCATTAAGAATTTACAGTACCCATCCACTCATCCAGGTTCCTTTTGAACATTGTCATAGAGGTGATCGTCTTCCCATAAATTGGCAGCCTATTCCAAAGATGCAGCAGGTGCTGGGAGGCAAATCTGTCCCTCCAGAACATCCGATTCAAGTCACAGGCCATATTTAGGTCCCTGGAATGGGTAGCTCTAGTCCCATTTGATACACGGATGAGCAGTAAATTCATTAGGTTTGGGTCGGAGATTGCTCTATAAGCCAGGCATAAGTCTCCCCTAAGAAGTCTCCTGTCTTCATAGTCCATTAGGCTTACCCTAAATGGTTCCTAAAGTATGCTCTACAGACATATTGTGAGGAGTCTGTTGTCAGATACTGTACTACAGAAGAAGATGGGAAGGCATCTCTTGCAGGCTGAAAGCATTCTATTGTCCCGGAGATTCTATTTTGTTGACTTGGAGATAGGAACCAATGACTACAAGGAAGCTGTGCACTGGAGTCAAACAGTTTTCAAATCCTGATGTAACCCCCCCCCCCCCCCCATGTGTAGTCTTACAAGGGGAACCAGAAGGACACAAGAGGTATGTCTCACTATAAATAAAGTACAAGAGAAAAGTTTTTTTTAAATGTTTTGAATTTTCAACTTGACTCCTTCTGTCAAAAAAAACTTTCATCTGAACAGAATATGTCAAAACCCCCAGGAATACTGCTGTCTCTGACAGACATAAAAGTGTATTTTATAATCTTGCCTGAAGACTGCACAGGGGTTACTACTAGGTTACAGTGCTGCAATAGTGAACCAATCATGGTTACTACCGGGCTACAGTGCTGCAGTAGTGCACCGACTAAGGTTGCTACTATATTACAGTGCTACAGCAGTTCACCAACCAGGGTTATTACTGAGCTACAGTGCTGTAGTAGTACACCAACCATAGATCATAGGAAGTTACTAAGCTAATGGCCCTAGGGCCCTTACAAGTCTTGCCAAGTTACTTACTTTCATGATCAGCACTTATTGCCCCTGTCCAAGAGGGATACAGGTGGAACCCCCAAGGTGAATTTATGGTTACCCATCCAATCATCCAAACTGCATTTGAAGATGGCCAGTGAGGTGCTCTGTTTGACATGAAGTGGAAGTCTGTTGCAAATGTGTGGTAACCTCTGGGAGACAAATCTGTCCCTCCAGCAGATTCTACTAATGTTACATACTAGGTTTAGGTCTTTAGAATGACTAACCCATGTACCATTTAACTTACCGAGATACAGCATTTCTCATAAAGCAGGGTCAGAGATTGCCTTGTATGCAAGGCAGAGATCACCTCTAAGTAATATGCATGAAACAGAATAAAGTGACAGTGATTTCAATCAATCTGTATAGGACAGATGCTGAAGACCTTGAATTTTCCTTGTGAGGTACTTTTTTGGTCTCTCCAATTGTTGTAGCTGCTTGGAAAGGTACATTCCAAAAGGGGCGTTGTACTCAGTTGTTGCCCTAATGAGGGAAGAGTACAGGAAGGTTATAACTTCTTTTTTTTTCTGGAGGCAAGGCCCTTACTTATGAGACGAGCAATAGAGAATGCCCTTCTTTCCACTGTGGAGACAAGGTGGTCAAAATAAGTTTGCTGTCAACCTGTGTGCCTAGGTTTCTCACCAATGAGTGCATACTTAAAGTGTTGCTATTGATGTGGTAGTTAGCAGGAACATCGCCCTTACTGAAAAGATGATAATACATATTTTCCATTGAGTTGTTTAAGGCCACCCTGATAAAAGTACAGTTCCATAAATCCTACTTACCTGTAACAGTAGATGTTCAAATTCCTCACTGTGTCAGTGGCATTTTGGATTATCTGCCAAGGCAATCCAGTACAGGCTAGCTTTCAAAAGTTTAGATTCCCCTCTCTCTCTCTCTCGCTCTCTCTCTTCTTGTGTCAGCTGATTGGCTGAGCATATTCTGAGACGGATGCCTTCAGCTGACACAGGAAGTGAATGTTCAAGCTCTTCCACTTCTCCAAAGAAGGAGAGGAAAGTAGAAAATCATCTCGCAAGAGCAAATTCACAACCAATAACAATATCATATAAAAGCCAAATCCAATAACAATCAAATTAAAGAGGATGAAACCCACCTCAGCTATGTACATTCTGCAGGATGGTGGGTGGGTACTGTCACCAAGACAATGAAAAATTCAAATATATAATGTTGAAGGTAAGTAACTTATGTATTTGTACTATGTTCATCATTTCCACTGCCTCAATGGCATTTTGGGTAGATTTCCAAAGCGTATCCTACCATAGGGATCCAGGACCCCAAGAGAATGGTCCTAGCAAAGCCTTTTCTGGAACTTAAAAAGGAATCCAGTTTGTAGTGCTTTGTGAAGGTATGAACAAAGGACAAGCTTTCTGCATCAAGAATGCTTCTAGAGTCCATCACTTTCCAATATACCAACCAAATGAATAAAGCCCTAGTCAAGTGAGCTGTAACCTTGCCTAGAAGAGACTGACCATGGTGGGAGTAACAGAAAACAATAGCAGATGACAACCATCATGCAATCACTTGCTTACAGACAGACTGACCTTTCTTAGCTCCAATATAAGACAAATAGCTGTTCAGCATTCCTAAAGGGCTTTGTTCTGTCAAGGTGGTACCCATGCTGCCTGTGCACATCCAAGTTATGCAGAATCATTTATACCTTGTTTTTTTTTTTATTTAGATCAGAATAGAGATTAATGGCTTGATTCAAGGTAAATTCAGAAACAGCTTTAGACATGAAAAATGGATTAGTGCATAACATAACCCTGTCCTTGTGAAAATTAGCTAGGGTTGGCCCACCATGAGAATATGTACTTCAGAGATTTGCCTTGCAGATGTCAGAACAATAAGCAAAATAGTCTTCAAAGTAATAAACCAGAAATCAGCCAAAGAGGCAGGTTCAAAAAGAGGTAAGATCATTTTTTCAAGAACAAAGTTGAGATCTTGGAGGGGGGATTTGTTTTTGTGGGCCAACTCACGTGCAATACTCCTTTTATGAACTGACTACAAAAATAGACAAAAGAGGGAGATCATTGGGCAGACAAGCTGAGATGGCTGAAGATGCAATTTCATAGAAGCATATGACAAACCATCTTTAAGTATCTCACATAAATATTTCAATACCAGTGGGGTTGAAACCCTTTCATGACCTCTGTTATTCACTAGGCACCACCTAGAAAACCTTTTCCACTTGTAAATATAAAATTTTTTAGTTGCAGGTTTTCTTGCCTCCTTCAATGCCTGCTGCACATTCTCAAGAAACAGGTGCTTAAAAAGTATGAATATAGAATCAGTCAGGCTGTCAGTAACAATTGCTCTAAGTTGGTGTATACCAGTCGCCCCTGACACTGCATGAGCAGATCCAGAGTGCGTGGAAGCTTGTGCTAATTGCCTTTGGTGTCAATTCTATTAAAAGGGAGAACTAACTTTGCCTGGGCTTAAAGGGGGTTACCACTATTTATTTATTTGCATTTGTTAATTGGGAAGGTCTGACTGGGCTAGGAGCACGTTTTTCAGTGGAGGCCTGGGTAGAAAAGCTCCATGATCTTTGGTAGCTCTTTCTGAATTTTTAGAAGTCCCTTGGGAATTATTAGAAATGGTGGAAATGCATACAGGAACATTCCCAAACATGGGAACAATAGAGTGTCTGTCTTCCAAGTATGGCTGCAAAGATGCCGTGACCAAAATTTTTTCAATTCCCTGTTTTGAAAGGAAGGAAACATCTATTTGAGGGCATCCCCACATCTGGATCAAGTCCCGGAAGACCTCTAAATAGAACTTCCTCTAATGAGGGTCTGTCCTGGATCTGCATAGTCTGTCTGATGGAATGTATGAAGCCTGAAGAGTCATAGAATGCTGTACAGGTAGCTTCCAAGCCATCATTGCCAACCAGCAAAAAGGACATGATCTTGTACCTCCTTGCTTGTTCACGTACTAGATCACAGTAGTGTTATCTGTGACCATTAGAAGAGGATCATAAGTGGTGAAGAACTTTAAAGACATGAATCACTGCCAGCATTCTTTTAAGTTTATGTGCTTTGACATGTCCTAAGGACCTCATAAGACTTGTATTTGAATTTTATTGTATTTGAACACCCATGGCACTGTTTCTCATGCAAAATCTGAAGAATCTGTCTGGATAAATTGGACGAGGGTCTGAAAAAAAAGAAAGGGAATCCTGGATTCATAGACAATTGATCCCTTCACCACTGCAGTTTTTGTTTCACAAATCCCATTACCAGTACCTGGAAATCCAAGGGATGAAGGTGCTGGGTCCAACAATTCTTCAAATACCATTTAATTTTTCTCATGTATAGTCTGGCTAGTGATATCATGAGGATCACTGATGCCACAAGGCCTAGAATTTTTAAAAACTTTCTTGATGAGGCCACATTTAAAAAAAAGAAATCCAAGAAAGTGCCCTGATAAGTCAGAACATTGTCTTCTGGCAGGAAGGCCATCCTTTTTACTGTGTCTTTTCAACACCCCAGGAAACAATTTGGTGAAAGGGAGTGCGGAAGGACTTCTGAATCAATTTGAAGCCCAAGTGGGAAAGGAGGGATACAACCTTGTCTATAGACTCCAAGCACCTGGATACAGAATCTGTGCAAATCAGCAAGTCAACTAAATACTGAAAAATGCGGATGCCTAGAGTTCTGCAATAGGCAAGCACTGGGGCCATAAACTTTCTAAACACTCAAGGTGTAGTAGGTAACCCAAGGGGCAATGCAGAAAACTGATAAAGTAAGCCAGACACAGCAAATCTCAAACATTTTCTGAAATTGTCAGCATCAAGAATATGAGGATAAGCTTTCTAGAGATCTAGAGCCACCATGTCTGGAAGCAACACTAGGACCAACTCTAAAATGAGCATTTTCAGTTTTGGAACTTTTACAATGCCTGGCATACAGGGCACTGTCAGACCCCACCCTGATGGACCTTCTGCATATTGACAAAACAAACACCACCAGAATTACCAATTTTAAAGACTTAAACCTTGCCCATGATATAAATAGGATGTGCTGGAGAAACAGGTATGTATCCCAGAGACTGCCCCATATCTGGAACAGGCTCCCCTTCCATGTGAAACAGAGTTCCTCCCTAACCCATTTCAAGTGTAACGTGGACAGTTGCATGGGGAACAGGAAATTCATCCCTGTCTTGACACCTATGTCTCTAATGGATACAGGTAACCTGTAACTGGTTTATTTCCCAGACCCCTTGCTTGCAAATGTTTAATTTCCCAGCCCCTGCTTACACTTATTAATAGTATCAGAACTTGTCAGTTCTTGGGATGCATGGCTAGGCTTGAAAAGACCCTTTTGGTCATTAGCCTAGCAAATACCTATGAACCTATCAACAAAGATGTGAAGGCAAATCTAGGATGGGTCTCCAGGAGTGCTCCTTTATTGTACCTAAAAGATTCTAGGGTAAAATTGTTTGCCTTTGTGTATCATAGACACTGGTTCTATGACCCCTGCTTCTACTATAGGATGGCGCACTGGAGAAAACAGCGCTGCATGATCTGGTAGGAATGGGGGAATTCCCCTGAAAGAAGGAGGATTTTCTGTCCGCTGCCAAGTATATCCTCTCTGAATTATTTTCAGGAATCATTTGTCTGAGACTATTTGAGGGCAGACTGCAGGGTTGAGACACAGCCCGAGGGAAGGAGGAACAGAAAGATGGGCAGGGAGTGGGTAGGGATGCTCTCTGGTTTAATATAGTCATTCCTCTGCAGGGAGTTGTTCCTTTTTCAGATCCCCTCTTTATTAGTTTTGAAGAATTATCTTACTGACATTTCCTTTTGGATCCCTGACTTTTGTTTGGCTGGGATGTTTATTCTGCACCTAAAAGTAAGACGCCATGTTTGGGGAGAACTTGGTACATGAAACATTCTATATACTCCATACATTAAAAATGCCTCTGTCATCCAACAGTTTGAGAATCCATGTAAGAGAGGGACGAAACACCAATTCAGAACTTAAAGGTGCATTCAAAATGTCTACTTTTAAATCATCAGAGGAATTCTGATTATTTAACCAAGCATACCATCTTGATACAACAGAAGAAGCAGCATTTCTCCTGACTTTGTTTGCACATTCAAACACACTTCTCAAAGCATGTTTTTAAACTTGAGTCAAATTAAAAACAAATAAAAAAAAACTGGACCCAGGCAGTATACAAAGTAGACTCCACTCAGTATTACAGGAATTAAACCTTTAATCCACACTATTGTTAAATAAACAATCAGAATACAATGTCTTTCAGCTTTTCCCAGTTAGGGGTCGCCACAGTGGAACTCCGGTCCGCTAATGATTGGTAGTGGATTTTTACCTACCAGGTTACCAGCCCTGATGCACAACCTTCAACAAAGGCACACCCCATTCACGTATGCCTCCACACAGAAGACGCTCTAGCTGAGAATTGAATGGCACAATGTCTTGCTATGAGGCGACAAAGCTACCGCAGCACCACCACCGCAGATTAATCAGAATACAATGAACATACAAAATCACACAATTTATTAATCAGAATACAATGAACATACAAAATCACACAATTTAAAACTGCTAGAGTGTTAAACCCCACCAAGAGAAACAATACTTCAGTTAAACAATTAATCAATTAAATTTCAATTGTTTTTTTTTAAAGGAAAAAATCCTAAAACCTTGTATTATTTATTAATATAGACCCTACAGTCTTTTAAAAAACACTTAATATTAATGGCATCATTCATACCAGGCTCTTTATCAGAATTTAATCTGATTTGCCATAAGCCTTCCCTTTCTTCAAGATCAGTTTTAAAATCACCACCCTTCAGATCATTTACTCCATGTTCAAGAATAGAAATTAATTTTTTTTATATTCTGGGCATTTTATCATATGTTTGTAAAAAGCATTTTTTTGTCTTGTTTTTTAATGCTGTAATAATGTTCTCTTATCCTAACACACAAAGACTAGTGGTCATACCCACATAAAATGCTCCACACTGTGCACAAATACCTATATAAACTATTCCTTTACTCTTACAATTAAAATGTCCAGAAACTTTGAGGGTGTGAGGTGGGTGGGAGGATGCATGACGGGGTGGGAAGTTGCATGATGATTAAGGTGTTTACCTTAAAGACACAATGTGCATGGTTTGATTCTCACATGGGGTAATTGGCTAGGTTTAAAATGGCCCACAATGGCAGTTAGCCTAGTACTAACCTATGAATGTTCTATATTTACAAAGGGACCTTCTGAGATGTATCTACAAATGCTGCAACTGCCACATTTATGCATACCACAATTCTTATGAGTGAGGTTAGAACCATGAACCAACTTGTATCTCTCTCTTTTGAAAATAGTTTTCAAATTACTAAGATTTTTATAAACAAACCAGGAATAGGACCCTACTACCTGGTGTAAGTTCTTATTCCCTTCCAAAATCTTCCAGTTGTCTGAGACTATATTTCTTATAACCCCACTGTCTATAGTCATGTCTAAACAACAGAAAATGTTTATATCTTCTCTTCTCTTGTCATCATTTTTGTTGGATGCTAAAAAAACACTGTTAAGAATAGCTGGATAAAGTGTTTTCCTTCTATTTGTCACATATTGTGCGTATCCTTTTAACAACGCTTCATTATATCCTCTGTCTAAAAAAAGGGATGTAATAAATTTGATTTCACTCAAAAAAAAATCACCTCTCTCGCTAGTCAATCGACTGGCTCGAATAAACTGTCCCTTAAGAATGTTGTCCTTCATGTAATGTGGGTGAAGGCTAGTGTAATGTAAATAACTGTTAGTAAAGGTTTCTTTACAATATACCTTACTAATGAATTTCTCTCAGTTCAAATTCCACTGCAAAGTAACATGCAAAAAGTTTAGTTTTGAACCTACATCTCCTAAGGTAAATTTTAAATAATCTGACTTAGAATTAAGAGTGTCAATAAATGTATTAACTTTTTCAACATCCGCAACCATAATGAAAAACAGGTCATCAATAAATCTTTTAAAAAATAAGATTTGATATTCAGTCATTAATGGTTTTAACACTGTGTTCTCCCACTCTCCCACTGACCCATCACTATGTTCACAAAGGATGGGGCTGCTGGAGAATCCATAGCAACTCCTTGAATTTGCTTATAAACTTTTTTGTTGAATAAAAAATAATTGTTGTTTAATAAAACATCAATTAATTCTCAACAGAAGTTACTCTCACTACTGGTGTACATAGTGGAATTACACAGAAATTCTCTGACAGCTTCTATATCTTCATAGCGAGGAATGCACATGAACAAGGATACCACATCAATACAAAACAAAATATGAGAAGAAGGGTCAAAAATTGACTCGAGTATAATTTTAATACTATTCAAGAAATCCCACGAGTCCTTTAAATAAGAACTCATGTTTTGAACCAAGGGATTTAACATAGAATCCACTAAAAGGTAAATCCCCTCTGTAATGCAGTTAGGGGCAGAAACTATGGGCCTAAATGGAGGGGAGGTCACACTTTTGTGAACTTTGGGAGTTCCAAAGAAGGTACCAAGCTTAGGATTATCAATATGACAAAAGTCATAAACTTCTTTTTCTAAATTTCTATTCATTAAATTGTCAAATAAAAAAGAATAAATGCGTCTTTAAGTTTTAGCTACCTGAACCATGTCAGTTAAGTCATACTCTTATTGTGTTATTCAACATTCTTTCTATACAACTGACATATACATCCTGATTCATTAAAACTAGGGTGCCCCCTTTATCACTTTTCATCACCCTAATGTTGACATTTTCCTGTATTTCCTTTAAAGCTGTTTTCTCTTCTTTTGATAAGTTAAAATAACATTTACCACTATTCTTACCCTTTCCCAAAGCATTCCTTATCTGATTCTCACAAGCAAATTCAAACACTCGTAGGGTATGCATTAGACATGGGTTATAACATGAGGGTTTAACAAACTTAATGTTTGTTAATCTAATGTCCTTAAAAATATAATTTAAATGTAAAGACCTTGTGTATTTCTTTAAATTCAACAAAGTATTAGCAACATTTGCTCTCTTAGAAGGCACAAAGTTCAAACCTAAGTTTAAAACTTTCTAATGGTCATTGTTCAGTACAATGTCTGACTCTCTCAGGCACTGTATAAGGGGTCTGCCTAATAGGCCTTTGGGATCCTGTAGCCACCTGGTGGTGCACCCTGGTTTCCCAGTGAACATGTGCCCAAATTCCTGTAACACTGCTCAAATTTCTTGAACCTGGTAGGAGATAGCTGCTGGGACATTGCTACGGCTAGAAATGCCAGATGGTAGGCTCTAGGCACTACCAACTGCTGTACATTCTCACCTTCTGGCCCTCCCTCGGGGGTCCACTCTCTATACAGTAACCCTTTGTCCCAGTATACAGATTCCCCCTTCGATTGAGAAAAAAGGGTGTCACTAGCTACCTGCCTCAGGCCTTGCAATGTAGGGTCTGGGAGCTGAGCCTGTCTCAACTCTCTCTCTTTGTAACCCTCCCCAGCTCCCCTTCTACAAGAAGTCTGGCATTGTCTGGCAGTGGTGCCTCACTGTCAGCCTGGGTACTACTACTCATCTCTACCTTTGCAGTCACTCTATCCAAGGGAACCTCAGTGCCCACAAGCAGCTGTGTCTCACCTTCAGTCTCACTGCTACAGTGTAGCTTCCTCCCTGAAGTAACTACCTCACCAGTCCTCACTGCAAGTATGTGGTCTGTCTGGGGCTCCCCCAGGCTACCAGACCTACATGCTTGTCTTGAAGCCTGACTGAGTGTAACTGCATAAACACATGGCATTGCCTCATCAAAATCCTTCCCTATCAGGACATCTGTAGGATGGTAGTTCAGTACCCCTGTTGTCTCAAGACAACCTACTACTGGCATTTTGTCATTCCCACTCACTGGTTCTCTCACCTTTTATTCCCCACCTTGCCTCCGTGGACATCTGTATGCCACATGGCCCCACTGGTTGCATTCAAAACATTTAACCCTAGGTCCTGGACGTGTACCGGGACTAGTGGCTTCCCCTGCTACTGGCAGATTCTATTGGGGCAGTCTGAGCTGCCCACCATGGGTTCTTTTAGACCCATGAGTAGTACTGGGGGTCCCTTTCCTGTGCAGGGATGCCCTGCTTGCTAGGTATAGGTCTCCCTTCTTCCCCGACTCATCTGAAGTAGCACATTGTCTATCAGCTAGCCAGATCCTCATGTCCTCAGGCAAAGTGCTTTGGGCTTGTTCCCTCACCAAAAGGTCTGCCAGCCCTTCAGAAGTGGTGACCTGACATTCACTCACCCACCTATGAAAATAAGTGCTCACTTCAGTACCATATTCTCACACACTTTCATCTGCCTTGCATCTATGCTCACAAAACTTTTCCCTATACATTTCAGGTGTTAGCTTAAAAAATTCTAACAGCAGTATAATCAAAACATTCATGATCAGAAATTTTGGACAGCACAGTTACAGCTTTACCATGGCATAAGGGGGTCAGGAACCATACCCAGTGCCTTTGCTCAACATCATAATGTTTAATACCCTCTCAAACATATGAATGAAACTATCAAAATTATCCCCCTCTGTAAACTGTAGAAGAAATTTACTGACCTTTTGTGCTTCTTGGGTCCAGTCACACCCTTCCCCATTACCTCCATGACTCTGGCAAAGAGTCAGTATCTCCTTTTTGTTCTGCCTCTGCCGCTCTTTTTCCACAGCTTCCATCTGGCCTCCAACTCAAGTCCCTTTAGCTCCAAATGGATTTTTAAGTCCTCTGCACAAAGGTTGAGCTGTCCATTCCCTGAGTGTTTTACATCTCCACGGCCAGTCTGATTATCCTCCTGGTTGCTGTTTTCTGCTGTAGGTGTGACCAAAGCTGCAATCATGTGTGCCTTAGTCAGGTTTCCTTGCACCAGTCCTTTAGCCTGGCACATCTCAGCCAACTGGCTCCTTGTCAGCTTTCCATACTCCTCTGCTGACATGCTTGCCTGCTCTCCCTGACTAACTAAGCTAACAAAAGAAATAAAACAATTGTGATCTGAACTCTGAGTATTCACTGCATGGCTGATTTAGAGTACAGAACATCTTCAGTGATCACTGCACACAAGCTATAGGAATTCACACTACTCACACCACTACAAGCCAATTAGTATTTGCCAACCAATTAATATGTGGTGTGGACATCCCACCACTGCCACCAATTAATATGTGATGCCTGTGCACTGGCCCAGCAATCCAGGAGCCTCAATCCTCACCGCTAACACCAGTGAGGGGCATCTACATAGGGGAGGATAACAAATACACACACAATAAAGTACAATGTCCCTTAAGAGCACACAGAGATCACAGTCAGTCTGGGGCTAGTTTCTCCCTTTCTCTCTGGATCCCCAATAAGACTCCCCACTAGCACAGCTATAGGGTCCAGATCTCAACCTAGTGGGCAAGCTAAAACCTCTAGCGCCCTCTTTGTCCAACCAGTGTTTTGTGTCCCTGCCCAAGTAGCTGACACACTCACACTTAGTTATATACAAACACACAGACACTCCTGGGGAAGGCTGGCACAGATTCTCCAGCTGTGCCCCCTTTCTGCCAGGCTATATGGTAGTACCAGATGCCACTACCCACTATCAACTACTAAAAAGGCCCTTAAGAAGGGGTGTCCAGTTATTACTGTGCAATATTATTATCCGAATGGTAAGTGCAACTGAACAGTCAAGGCTTATTTGGAGTGACTTGGACAGTATCACTAAATACATGCAATGTACTCTAGAGCTTAAATTATCTCTACACAAAACAGCCACAGTTGAAAGGTTTAAAAATATTTAATAATAAATAATAAAAAGACAAGACAATACTTCTTACTACACAGTGCTAGTCAAGAGTTCAGACACAGGAAAATGCATAAAATAATACAGTAGAATATGACTCATTAGCTCATTTTTTAGCCATTATCCAAAGTTCATAACTACTGGTGATGAAGGGGACATAAACTGAATCAGTAAATTGACAGCTTTGTCCTGTGACTCAGCTCTTGCTTTACCATCATAGCAACACATGATACCAACCATACTGCCAGTACTGTACCCCTCTGCTGGTCAGTGTGTCAGTCCTGTATGCCCTCATTCATGATCAAGACTCCAAGATATTTAAACTCCTCCACCTGAAGTAGCCAGTCTCCCATATGGAAAGTGCAAGTCTCTCATATCCAGCAGAGCATTAAGACCACCAATTTTATCCCAACCATTTAACTCAGTATCAAAGATTTCAGTTATCTGAGGCTAACAGCAAGATAAACACATATTCTACAGAAAACAAAGATGTAACCCTCACATCTCCAAAATGTTCACTCTCCAGTCATTGGATTCGTGTTGATATTCAGTCCATGAAAATCACAAAAAGGAGGGGAGGCCAGGCATACCATTGTTTTCTATGCCAGGAATGCAGACACAACTCTCTGCCTCAAATGAAGGGACAGAATACCATACAGAAGTGGTCCTGGGAATACATCACTATATGTCTTCTCAAGGTACTCAAAACAAATGCATGCAGTACTAGAAAACTTCCATAACCTCACCAATATCTATACAAGAACAAGGAGATGATCTACTTTTCAATAACCAGGATCAACAGCACATTGCTACTCCTGAATCACAGGGTTAACATTATATGTAGTTTTCTGTCTGGCCAGTACTTTGGCATGTGCTTTCCTGAGGAGGTTGAGGAATGTGTACTTTCTGTAACTGGAACATACCTTCCTGTCTGAAAACTGGGACTACTATCAGAGTTTGATTGTATAGGGCTACTGTCCTAGTCTTCCATGCAACACTAAAAAGGCACTTTAATCATAATACTTCAACAACATTGTGACGATCCTGCAGTGGCCCAGTAATCAAGAAGCCTCAGTCCTCACCACTAGCATCAGTGAGGGACATACACATTGGGAAAATGACAAGTACATACACAGTAAAGTACAATTTCACTTCAGAGCACACAGAGATCACAATCAGTCTGGGGCTGTTTTTTCCCCTCTCTCTCCAGATCCCCAATAAGACTCCCCATTGGCACAGCTATAGGGTTAAGATCTCAGCTGGGCAGTCATGCCAAAACCTCCTGCACCCTCTATGTCCAACCAGTGCTTCGTGTCCCTGCCTACATACCTGACACACACAATTTGAGATTTGATTTATATACAAACACACACACACACACACACACACACACACACACACACACACACACACACACACACACACTCCTAGGAAAGGCTGGCACAGGTTTACTAGCTATGCCCCCTTCTGCCCAGACTAAAAGGTTGTTATCACTGCCACCAAACAGCTCTTTATCATCTACTATAAGGCCCTTACAAAGGGTGACCAGTCCCACTGTGTGATGTTACTATTATCCAAATGGTCAGTGTGACCAAGGCCAAGGCTACTGGAGTGGACTATATGGTGTCACCAAATACATATGCAAGTACTTGAATAAAACACACAACACAAAAGGGTGAAAACTGGTAAAAAGCAAAATAAATACGAACTGCACCGACTGCTTTTTATTGACAAAGCTCACAACAAGCTCCAAAATACTAAGCACTTTCACCATATATAAATCAATGGCTTCTTCAGAGTACAAGGAGCATTACATCACAACACTTATGAATATTTTACACATTCAAATCCACCTGTCACACACCTTGATTAATTAAATATGCTAATAAGCCAATACATTCCAAGTACAAAAATATGTATAAAAACATGTTACATAAAAACTAATATATAAATAAAATTAAATAAATCAAGTTGAATTAATACAGATTCTAAGGTCAACCCATTACATTCATCTTTTGACCAAATGTTATTTCTATAATTTTGTCAAAATGCATTACAATAATTGCCTAGAATGAATACCTTAAACAATACACTCAAACGTTATCTAAGTAGCATTAAATAGCCATTGCTCTCTGTTTAAGCAATGGCATAATTGAGATGTGATCATTGAGCCCCGGAAAAGATGTAGTGTTGAAAATAACTTGCCATGTGTATTCTAGGGACTCAATTTTAACATTGTCATCACCCCCTCTTTCACTCTCTAGTACCCGATGCAATCAATCACAAAAAAGATAATTTTTTTGAAATTGATACATTTGATAGAATGTATATACAAGGCATTGTGAGTGTCTTTATTTTTGATGGCCCTTAGATGTTCTGCAATCCTTTCTCTCAACTTGTGAGTGGTTTTTCCTACATGAAAACCTGAGCATGTTGTACATGTTGCTAAATAGACCACCATTTTGGAATTACAACAACATCTACCTGGGCAGGGGATTGACCTATTGTACCTCCAAACTGTAACATAAGGTCCATCATTAATAAATTTGCAGAATCTACATGCCCTGCATTTGTACATATGGGAGCATGTATGTCCTGCCTTGTGTTCTTCTAATAGATTTTTGATGTTTCTCCCTCTAGAAAATGTTACACGTGTCATCTGGCCTAACTCATTTTTATTTCAGTATCAAAGGACAAATCCCATGCTCTCATAATGATCTCTATAACCTGCGGTGCCTGGTGATTGTATTTCAAGATAAGTGCTCTAGAATCAGAGATCACAATACGTTTACCAAAAGTTTCACCCATCCCATTCAAAATGGGTGTGAATGATGTATCCCTTTTGCCCATCACCTCATTTCTAACTGCTATCAAAAGTTTCAGGGGATACATATGCAAGTACCCTAAGAGCTTAAATATCTCTAAACAAACCAGTCACAATTCAAAGATTTAAACATATTTAATAATAAATAATAAAAGATCAAGGCAATACTCAATAACTCAACACAGTGACTGCAGAGTTCAGAATCACAGGAAATATTTTAAAACAACATTGCAGGACAGTCTCAAATAAATACAGAAAATATCTAAACTAATCTTTACTATATCTATATCTAAGAGAGATTACTATACCCTGGTTACTTACTATTAGCAAGCAAGTGCTGATGAGAGGATGTTTCCAGGTCCTAAGACAAATAAAAAATGCACAGTCTCTGAGAGAGTTCCCAAATTAATATCAAAACATTACGGATGGGTCAGGTGGATGACATCACTGTTTGTCACCTGCCTTCAGTTCCCAGGCTAACAGATACCAACAGATTTTTTAGCATCTCTGTGTGAGAAGTACATATTTCTCAGAAGTTTGCCTAGAACTGGAAGTTGTAAAACAGTTAAATACTTTTACATTTTAAACCTAGTAATTATTTCTGTTTCAAGACAATAGAAAAAAACTCGTAGCTCTGGACATCCTGTCTCCTTGCTGCCTTGAAACTAACTTTTTATAGCACATCATAAAACACTTTTAACTTATTTTCCTTGAGTTTTGCAAGTTAACTCTGTATGTTACAACTTCTACTATTACTATAGTTTATATACATTTTTCTTCTTTTCCAGTAGGGTACACTATTGTTACATTATTGAAGCTCAGTACATAACATATAGTTCAACACACACTTCTGCACCAGTAGTTTAATATCCACATAACATATAGTTCTCTTAAATTTGTAAGACCAGCCTATGGATCATATTAATATTAACAAATGACATATGATTATTTACAAAATTCCAGATAGCTGGGCTGGCAGCCTCACAAACATTGAATGACATCTAACACTTTCAGCATTTTGAGATGGATCCCTTGCAATTCCCAGCCTTGCCACTTCAGAACCATTTAATTACCATAGTGGTCTCATTCAGCAAAATGGATTCAACTCTAACACTTGCTTCTGGGACTGCTTTTTCAGAGGAGGGCATGCTTACTGCGTTCAAAAATTCACCAAAGTGTTCTGTCTACCACTCAACAGCATCCCCAGTTGATATCAACATTTTTCTGATTTTGCTGAGAATAGCATATGCCATATCTCTTGTGCTCCTCCTGAGTCACTGGATGATTTGCAAGAATTTATCTGAATCCTTCTGAAAATCATTCCCCATGGCCTCATCAAACTTGTCCCACATTTGAGCCTTCTTCAGTGTGACTGCTATAGCTGCTGCCATCCTGGCTTATCGATATCTATCAATGAAAGAAACGATGACACTATGTCTTATTATGCAGCAGAGGTTGCATAGACCAGCAGAACATTGCCTGTACTAGGAATGACTGTCAGAGACATTAAGAAACTGATATGTGGTATACATGTTGAAGGTAAATGCGAAAGACTGACATGCAAATCATAATTACCTTTAGAGAAAGCTTTATAAATTGTAAACTCCTTGATTGTAACTGCAAAAGCTGTCTCAGATATGCAAAATTTGGCTGACTGTAACATACCACAGGCAAATGTTTTTTTTGTGGAAAAGAATGAAAGCTGCTGTTGGTTTAATGAAAGGCACTGCAACAAATGCAATAGGAAAGCTTTTGCTGAGTGAATCTGTAAACCATCAGATGATGAACATAAAATACAGAAAAGAATAATGTGCCATTGTCGGCAGCCTAGATACCTGAGTTTGAAATTATAATGGACACCGAACTTTAAGAAATGCAATTCTTAGAGATATACAACATAACCATAAAAGTCATGATTAAGTCACAGGTCACTCCAGAGATTGCAGAAGTAACAATAAAAACTGAACAAGATAATGGGAAGCAGTGTATGTTATTTCTGTTACCAGTTATGATGAAGTATGTTCATGGATAACATTGACGAAAGCAAAGGTGAGAAATCAGTCCATAAAGTTGTGATCAGACTGCCAATGAAAAACTGGAAATACTGACTCTGGACTTGTGCATATGTAGTTGTGAAGGTGCATCACTAGTTGGAATGGAGTGGATTGGGAAGGTGTAAGGAGGTTATTGAACTATTTTTGTTTTGTGCAAAACTTCACAAATTAGTGCTTGTAAAACCTTCACCAAGAAACAGACATAATTGTCATCTAATATGAAATGTTATAATAATAAATTTGTAAACACCTCAAATAATGGGCATTGTATAATAAAAACAAACCCATTTTTTTTACAAGAAACCATATTGCGCTTAAAGTTAATGCAAAATCATTCAACAGATTAAATGGATGCTGTGTGGAACACTTAAATCCTAAAACATGTTGAAAGGGTGGTAGGGTCCAAGACTGCATTGATATTATCACAAGTCATTAACAAGCCTCACAATGGTTTTATAGGATGAGTTAATGGAAGATTGTCAATGAACCTTGACAATGAATAAAAAAAGATGATGCATTTTAAAACTTAAAGTATTTTATGAATACATCTATGTACAATTATGGCAAGAAAGTGTTACCATTCTATGGTTAAAATATCTAAATAGCATTTGGAATCTCATCAGATTTACTGTAACATGACAAATGATAAAAGAAGCTTAGACTCAAACTAAAGGCCTGATGAGAAACTAACGAAATGTAATAAGCTGTAACTACGAAAGGCAAAATTTGACTGGTTTGTTTTTTAAGTATAACATCTGTCTCCTTTAAGGAAGAGCAATGACTTAATTTTAACATTTCATTTCATGTCAATACATATATCAAACATCAGGATCCAAAGCCTCTGACTTAATGCCTTTGATCAGACAAACTCTTAGGTCCACCAAGGGTTTTAGGAAGTCAAGATGAATATACAACCTAACCATTATTTTTCTTGATGTTTTTCCTCTTGTTTTTCTATCATCCACCAGCTTCCTCTATTATTCCAGTGACATCTGCAACCAGCAGAGGGCATTATCTAGGCAGCCAGTAGGGTTTCCTGTGATGTTCTATGTCCCCAGTTTCCCCATGACAGTTCAAACTTGTTGAATTCCCTCTGGCAAGCATAATTCCAGACATGCCAATGAGCTTCTTCACAACCAAGTCAGTTATCAGAACCAGTTCATTCAGTTCACAGACAGGACTTTATTCCTATGTATCATACAGGAAGCACATAAGCAGATCATTGTCTACAGATGGGTGAATGAACTGTGACCAGTTGTACTCCTGAAGAAAGATGAATGTTTGGAATCATATGCGTAAGTAAGGATAACCATTACCACCCATTATTCTTGACAGATGACAATGCTTCCTGATGGATAAGAGACTTTAGCACAAAGCCAAGTAAATTATAAGGCAAGTGAACTTCTGTAGACCAGATTACTGTTGCAGATGTTACAAAGCCCCTTTTGTGGGATCTATTTTCATGGAAAATTCTACATAGGAACTTACACAGGACCCTGCAGCAAGCCTAGCTAAGTTGTGAAGATACCTTCCTGAATACTGCAGATGAATCCTGCCAATAAAAGTAGTGAAGGGGAAACTAAATATTTTTGAACTTGAATATATACAAAACAAATTTCAGTATCATGCCTCAAATTATTAGTTATGAAGAAAACTAAAACATTAAGTTCATTATTATTCAGTATTATTTTGTGCTTCACTGTGACTGAGCATCATTATTATTATGCACGTTACAATTACAACTTTATAAATATAATATTATCAAACAGAACACACACAGACACACACACACACACAGACACAAACACACACACACACACACACACACACACACACACACACACACACACAAACATGCACACGTACATACACAGATGTAGAGACAATTTTCTTATATTTTGTTAAGTAGTGACCTATTTATTTTACTAGATATTCTTTCATTCCCCAGGGTGTCTAATTAAGACAAGAGGAAGTGTTGTATATACTAATACTGCTTCAATTATCCAGGCTTGTGTGTGCCTGAACATGCACCCAGCTGGGACATGCCTTTCCATACATTATGAACAGCAGTAAACAAGCCTGGAACATCTATCTTATCTGACATGAGTTTATTTAAATTATGTTCTTCATCTACATTGGAAGTTATGCACAGGCAGAAAAGCACTTGAAAGTGGAACATGAAATAAGATATCAAAGTAAACCATTTCTAAAAGGTAATTGTTTTCTCATCAGGCCTTCTAACAGAAAAATGAAAGAGATCCCTGTGGCAAGCTCTCCCCATGAACTACCATTCTCAGCTATTTATTGGTAATGATTTTTTCGTATTCCTGAAGATTTCTCTTTTATCACACAAGGAAGAGACTCTATATGAAATCTGCAAGACATAGCTCATAAGCAAAATGTGTATGAGTTTTGCTAGTACAAATCATTTACTTACTAAAAAAAAAAAATAGAAAAAAGCTGCAGAAATTGGTCTGATAAAAATGCAGCTTGTAGATCCCAAAGTTTCAAGGATCCACACTAATTGTAGGGTTCTTTTTAATCATTCAAATTAAGTTTTATTTTTTGTTAAGCTAACCTCATTGCTGGTGCCAGCAGCTTCCTCCACCCCAGTATCTATGAATTCAGAAAGCCAAAAGTTGCACATTCAATGGCAATGCATGTAAAGGATAGCGACTGGGCTGGGAAAGTCAGACTGAACAGTTACAGGATAATAGCCTGCACAAGAAAAGTTAACAGTCAGGGCTTTCTCTGAGCCCACATTAACACAAGGGATTGTTGTAAGATAGGAAATTAAAAGAAAACATGCCACAGCAGAGCTAACCACCTGGCAGTGTGAACCTTAGTTTCAGATGATTGTCACTGTTGAAGTGTCACCCCGACCCAGTGTGAAAAAATTGGGAAAAGGGTTGTGGATGAATGGATGAATAAAAATAATATACTAATTTTCATGGGTAAACCAAGGAAGGCCTGACTTCCATTCAAGTTATGTAAGCCTGGTAGGAAAAGACTGCTCAAAGGTACAAGGGGGGGGGGGGTTACTGGGTAGGATTCCATATGGTACGTAAGAGGAATGATTTTTAAGAAAAGAGAAGCAAACCGAAAAAGAAAAAAAAAGATAAAGTAAAATAAATACATAGCATAAACAGCAAATACGATGGAGAGTTAAGAAAATTAAAATGTAAGTTCCAAGAACATACAGAAGAAAAGTGATTAAAGGAATGAGACCAGTAGATGCATGAGCATTTTTGTTTTGGAAAAGTTATGAAACCTGAAGTATCTGACTTTCCATTTATAAACCAGTTATATGAACTGATCTATCTCAGACTCTTTTTCAGCCTCAAGTGCAAGGTTAAAAGCAATATGCAGGGATAAATTACAATACATAGTTAACCAGCATGCACTTGGCAGGAGGCAAGAGTAGTTTCTTGTCAGTGTGAGTTTTCTCAAGGTACTCTGGCTTCCTCCTTGATGGTTCCTAGGCTGGGTTATTTATTTTCCACAAGTCAGAAGTCTGCATATTTTTCAACAATTCCTGTACCCAGGACAGCCTCACACTATGAAGTAATGTGTAATCTACATGTGTGTGTTCATCCCCTGTGCTCCCAATTTGTTTCTGCTACTTGCATATTTTGGATCTCAGTCCTTGCTATTTTTGTGAAAATGTCCTGTTTCTGTAGTCTTTTTTATGTATTAGCCAGAAAATATTCTCCTCTTGTTTGTTCTGATTGTGAGCCATAGAATAGCAGAAGAGGCCTCTTTGTGGGCTTGAGGGAGGAGCCCTCTCTTCATCCAGTGGATGATTTGGACTTTCAGAGCTTCATGATTGACTGTGATGAGTGGCTTGGGTTCTGTCCTTCCAGAGGTAAATCCATAGATTTTGTAATCTTTCAGGCTTCTCGTAAGTGGAAATCATTCTAATTAGGGTGACCTCCATTCTATTATGGTTCCCTAGGCCTTAACAGAACTTGAATCATAGAAAAATTCTATCCTAATGTCACCTTGGAGTACATCAGTGTGTGTTCACACTTCCTTTTTCCTTACCGACATAGCTTGGTCCTTTCACTAGCAAGATTTATTATGGGGAGTGATAAATGGAATCATCCAATTATATACTGGGGGTACTCAAGGTTATGACGTAATTTTCTAGGTCCTCCTCAAAGTTCAACTGACTGGCTGTGGTCAAAGGGGAATCACAGGGTGAGACTTCACCACTGTCTATTGCTCATGTGTGAGAAATCAGGAGTTTGTTTGACTTTTGATGGGAGCTCAAGTTATGGATGTTGGATTTTGCTTGTAAGGGGTTTAGCTGGATGCCTGCACTGCGCCCAGCACTAGTAACTCCTCATTTCTTCTGCATGGGTCCAGTTTAATGCCTGCACTCAGCTTGCATTGCACAGGATGTTCTGGGGCCTCATTACCAGAATGATGCTGCAGCAGCTTGCCAGAAATCACCATTCTGTGTGTATATGGACCAAAGCACAGACATGGGAGATGACAAACTGTTAGTGATCCTTGTTGGTTACCTTGATGAGAAGGCAAGCAAAAATGTGATGCGGTTCCTTCATATGCCAGAGTGTGTGTCAGGAACTAGACAAGCAATGTTTGATGTTTTAATGTCCAGTCTGAGAAAATTTAACATTCCAGTTTCCAACATTGTAGGCTTTTCTTCAGACAATGCTGCCTCAGTGATTGGAAAACACAATTCTGTGCTGTCTCGTTTAAAGGAGGTGAAGCTCACAATTATAAACATGGGGTGTCTCTGCCACTTGGCAGATCTCTGCAGTAAGGCTGCTGTAAAAGCACTACATTCACCAGTTGAAGAACTTATATCAGATGTGTACTGCCATTTCAGTTCCAGTGCACAAAGACAACAAAAACTGCAAGAATTTGCTTTGTTCACAGATACTGACCTTCTCAAGATCATTAGACATGCACCTACTAGATGGCTCAGTCTTGATAAGGTAATTAACAAAGCCCTGGACATGTGGCCAGCTCTAAATTCGTATTTTCTGTCTGCAGAACCAAGGTCTGCTAAGATTAACTTAATTTCTAAAAACCTGCCGAGTCATGAAGTGCATATGATTTTTATGTTTCTTAAGTATGTACTGGAACCCTTACTGGAGTTCAACATCCAGTTTCAGAGCCAAGAAAGTCAGCTTCTGACACTGCATGCCACTGTGCATAAACTCCTGCAGCAGTATGCTGGCAGACTCCTCAGACCTGCAGCTACTGTCAGACTAATCAAACACAGTGATGTGTCAGTGCTGACTGACAGTAGCTGTGTTCTACCAAATAGTGAACTGCGTATTGGTTATGAAGTCAAGCAGTACATGAACAGCCATGAGGAGGATATTGCCGGCACAGTCATTGAATTCAACTTTTATAAAAAAGTTACAGCTTTTTATGCTGCAGTACTGCAGAAAATGCTGAAAAAGTTTCCTATGCAGGATAACTTACTGAAAGATGCTGCATTACTTATTAACCCGGCCAAAAAATTGGACATTTCTTCGGGACTTGTCAGAGATGTTGGTTTCCATCTGGGTGTGTGTGTGAAAATGATGTTGAGACTGAACAATTAATCAATGAGTTTACCCAATATGAGATCGAGGACACGGGGAATCTGACAAGCCCAGTAGATGGGCCCCACCCATGTGTGTCAAAGTACTGGGCACATCTTCTGAGGGACCTTTGCACTGAAGGGAAACTGTCGCTGTTTAAGCAGGTGATGATGAGTTTACTTTGCTTGCTACACTCAAATGCACAAGCTGAAAGAGCATTTAGCATGGTGCAGAAAGTGAAAACTGAACTGTGTCAGTCTCTGAGTGTAAAACCATTGAACTCTTTGTTGGCAGTTAAAATGAACAAAGAACTGGACTGCTGTGATGTTAAGCTGCCAAAACATGTTTTAGAGGCTGCCAAGAAAGCCACAGCAGCATACAATAAGTCTACATCTGACATATGACAGGATGCTGTTTAACTTGGTCTAACTAAAATCATTTATGTGACTTGTAATATGGTTTAGAAAATGTAGTAAATGTGATTTTTATTTTTATAAAGTGCTGTTTCATTTACGTATGGTGTAGTTATGGTATTGCAGTTTATAAAATAAATGTTTTGGATCTGAGAAGTGTGTCTTATTGAATTTTACATATGTTCTACCATGCTCCATGTCAATGGCACATTTTGCACAGTGAGAAAATAGGGTGTTTCACATTTTGACAATTTGTCACACATTGTTAGGGTCTGTGTTCCACACTGGCCTCTTAAGAGGTTGAGACCTATGGGAAGGAGTGTTTCCAGTTTTGAGACTGTTCCTTCCTACTCTTAGACAGCAATTTATTTTTCGTATTGTATAGCCTATTAATGACAGTTGCTCACCAGGCAGATTTGTTTTTCCCTGAAGATCTTGTTTTGGTTCTATCAGGTACGGCAGAGTCAACACAACTGATTCTTTATTTGATTGGATAGCTCTCTAGCTAGCCTCCTATTTCCAGCACAGAGCTACCTCTACCCGATGTCTTTTATCCAAGACTTGGAGAGGTGTGGAACTGTGAGTAACTAGCGTTTAAAATAAAACAAAAAAAAACAGGAAAGAGATGGAATTAAATTATTTTAATTATTAAATTCTGCTTAAATATTTGACTTGCATTTAGTGACCTGTGTGATAATTATAGTTTGTTATTTTCTGCTCTGCTCCATCTGTTTGCATTTTTAAGTTTGTTCTGGGTCCTTAGTCTTGTTTATTAACTGTTGTAGGAAGACTGTTTTTCTGTGTTATTCCGCACTTCTATTTCCAAAAGTAGAATTATATGTAAAAGCTATCCATTTGTATTTTAAACATTGCTGGCCCATAGTCTTATAGTTTAATTCACAGTGGTGGCAGAACTGTGTAATCCTGCGAGATTATGAACCTTGGTCATTTATTATTACATTTTTTTCATAAACAATATTGCTGGTAAATTTCTGAATAGTCTAGTGCTTTAAACTGTAGTAGAAGTTAAATAGTGAGAAAATTGTCTCTGCTCTAGTTTGTACTTATCATTTACCTGCTTGCTTTATATGTTTGCCCCATCTCCCACTAACACATTAAGCTAAAGAGCTGATGTTATCCCTTTTCATTCTTCCTCACAGATGGGTTTGGATCCGACAATCAGATCCAACTCAGCCACATACCAAAAGCTTTGGATCCAAATCTCAAGCTCCTCCCTCTACCCATAATGCTCTATTATCTCCCTAACTCCTCAGATCTCATTTGCTGCCCTCGTGGTAAGACAGATGATCAGTCTCAAGCTGTAAGAGATATCTTTTTTGTATCATTTCTTGTAATTTTTTTGACTACATTTTTGCCCTTTAACTATTAAAGTTAGTGATACCTTCTGTCCTCCCTCTAGCTGTCACTGGTGTCAGGGCTTTTCTTTTTCTGTACTCCTGCCGTTTTTCTCTTGTAATCTTTGTGTCTGTCTTGGTACTTTATCTTATCTTCTCCTTGTCTTACTTTAAGTATCTTCCTTTTCTATATCTATCTATATATATATATATATATATATATATATATATATATATATATATATATATATGGGTCAACCTGATAACATCAACACCCCAAAACACCGACAACGAAATAACCGACACAAAAAAAACTACAAAAATAGAAATTTCAAAAACACGAAACTTCACATGCTCGACAAACCAAAATCCCGACAATCAACAAAACAAATACCTTTCCCAAAAAACATACACACAACACAAGCACAGTAAAAACCTTACAATCCTACACTAAACCTTACATACGCAACTATCTATGCACTAACCTTAACCCAAACCCTAACCCTAAGGTCCGTCACTATCGCACACTTACCTTACCTGCACCCTAACCCTAACTCAGTCTGCCCCTAACCCTTAACTCTGTCACTATCGCACACTTACCTTACCCGCACCCTTACCCTAACTCACTTAACCTGCCCCTAAACCTAAAGTCCGTCACTATCGCACACTTACCTAACCTGCACCCTACCCTAACGTCCATCACTATCACACACTTACCTTACCCACACTCTGACCCTAACGTCCGTCCCTATCGCACACTTACCTTAACATGTCGGTGTTCTCAACATCGGGATTCTCAACTGTTGGTCTTCTCCATTGTCAGTCCTCTGGTGTCGGTGTTCTCGTCGTCGGCGTTGTGCACTTTTGGCATTTTCAGGTAGACCCATATATATATATATATATATATATATATATATATATATATATATGGGTCTGGGACTAATGTGTAAATGGCCGTTTCACCAAATCTGAAAAGGCCGGGCATACTTACGCGAAAGTGCTTTTCACCAAAGAAGCACTTTTGTGGAAGTATTCCTGGAGGTAGAGGGAGTTGTGGGGGAGTGACTGTTGCGGAGACCGTACTACGGTGCGGTTAAGGGAATTTTTCCCTTTTCCCCACTGCAGTGCGATCTCGGAGAGAGAATAATAAAGTAGGGGGGTGTGGGGGCACAGCCCCCACATGGGGGGGTGCAGGGGGGGCTTGCCCCCTCTGCATAAATGTTAATCTACTGTTTTTTTTTATTTTAACACACTTTAGCAAAAGCGCTTTTTCGGTGGAACATGTAAATATTGTAAACTGATGGCCAAAACAAAGTCTTTTACATCTGTTAACACCAAGAAGGTTTTTGATATTAAATATCTAATTACCTGTAGTAGTACATGGGTAGCCTATATGGCTGTTTGTCAATGCGGAGCGTTCTATGTGGGACAGACTTCCTGCGTGTTTAAACAAAGAATAGCTCTTCATATTAGTGACATTAAATGTCAGAGATCTCGTGGTGCCTTGTGCAAACATAAAATGTTTCATACTACAGCACATTTTGTATTCATAGGTTTGGATATGGTAGTGATGCAAGATACTAATGAAGCTCATAAACATCGGATACTAACACAAAAAGAGCGTAGGTGGATAGTGAACTTGGGGGCATTATTTAAACCTGGTCTTAATGACCATTGGTGAAGGTTAAACAATATATAAGTATACCCTTACTCTTGTCTTTTATGTAGATCAGGGGAAGTTTATAAAGTTATAATATGGTGTTATTTTACATTATATTATAAACAAAGGTAGAAATAAAACTAAGCAGAATTGTGATAGGTGAATATAATTCAGTACCAAATATGTTTATAGTATTAATTGATAGGTATAGGTTAATAGGTTCATAGGTTCATACTAGGCTATCTGCCCTAGGGCATTTATAAGCCTAGCCAGAGTGTGTTTGGCTTTCGCCACCCATTTTAAATTTATTTTGCTATGCCCTTTTTCGAGGTTAGTATACTGTGCATCTGTCTAACAGTGACACAGAAGTGATACCCGGGGTAAACCTACGATCTCCCATCCACTCATCAAGATTCCTCTTGAAGAGAGTCAATGAGGGACTCTGCCTAACCTGGACTGGGATTTTATTCCAGAGTGAAGGGAGCCTCTGGGTTATGAATCTGTCCCTCCAGCATGTCCTATTTATTTCAGTGCTGAGGTTCAAGTCTCTCGAGCGTAGCTCGATGGGATTTGGATTTTCTGAGGTGCAGCATGTCCATTAATTCCGGGTTGGACATGGCTTTATACATCAGGCACAGATCGCCTCTGAACAGGCGGTATGCCACTGAGTAGAGCTGGAGTTTCTTTAACCGGGCAGCATATGGCATCTGTTTGAGCCCTTTGATCCTCTTGGTGAGGTACTTTTGGGGTCTTTCCAGTTGCTGCAGGTGTCTGGTAAGGTACATCCCAAAAGGGCATTGTACTCAATTATGGGCCTGATGAGGGATGAGTAAAGAGGCACGATGACCTCCCCTGATCTAGATGTGAATCCCTTCATGATTAGGTGGGCTATATAAAATGTTTTTCTAACCACTTTGGCCACGTGGTTGTCAAATGAGAGATTGCTATCAACTTGGGTCCCCAGGTCCCTAATTACTTCTTCTGTACTTAATGGATTACCACCTATGTGGTAATTTGTGGGCACTTTGTTTTGCCAAAGGGATGACTATACACTTTTTGGCATTTAGCTTGAGGCCATGGCTCTGGCACCAGTTGTCTGTTTCTATGAGGCCCTTTTGGAGGATGCTTGTGTCAGCTGGAGAGTCAATTATGACGCCCAGTTTGCAGTCATCTGCGAACTTGGTCAGCCACAGTCCTTCCGTGTTGGCCTGTACCTCCGAGAAATATATACCGAACAAGAGAGATCCCAGGACTGAGCCTTGTGGGACACCACTTGTAACGGGTTTGGTGTCTGACATGGCTCCAGCAATTCTAACCATGTGGGTTCTGTCCTTGAGCCAGTTTGCAATCCATCTAGTGACATAGGGGTTTATATTTAAGCTGGTGAGCTTATCTATAATGCCCGAGTGGGGTATTGTATCGAAGGCTTTTGCGAGGTCCAGGTAGGCTGTGTGGACCACCTTCCCCTCGTCAATGGCCTTGGTGACTGTTTCAAAGAAATCAACCAGGTTTAAGAGGCAGGATCTGCCCTTAACAAAGCCGAACTGGGTAGGATCCAGTGTCTGTAGGTCCCCAATATCTTTATTTATGAGGTCCATGATGATCCTTTCCATAGCTTTGCAGACCAAGCTAGTCAGGCTTATGGGGTGATAGTTTCCAGGATCCGTTGAGGCACCACCTTTATGGAGAGGGACCACTGTTGCTGTACGGCACTCTTTGGGCACATATCCAGTAGTAAGGCTGAGATTGAACAGTAGTTTTATGTTTGGGTTTAGTTCTTCTTGGATTTCATGTAGGATGCAGCCCGGGACACCATCTGGTCCCATTGATGCTGTGTTTTTTGCTTTGGAGAGGGCGGCTCTCACCTGAGCATCTGAGATGTCAGGGGGGCAGCACTCTGCTGGGATAGATATTTGCCCTTTTGGTGGGGAGGGGGGGAGTTTGCACTGAACCTGTCAGCTAGGATGTTGGCAATGTCTGTGGGTTCGGTGTATTTTTTGTCATTTAGGACTAATTCTGAGCATATCTGGGAATTACCACCCAGGTTCCTAACATAACTAAAGAAATCCTTGTGATTATCCTTAGTGTCCTGTGCAATTTTTCTCTCGAAGCTGGCCTTAGACAATTTTATGAGTGCCCGTAGTTTTTTGCTAATACTGATCAGTGATGCCTTCCCTTTTTGGGATTTTGCTCTATCATTTAGTAGCTTCCTCCTTCTATTGTATAGTTTGTTTATGGCTGGGGTCCACCAGACAGGACGTCTGCCTTTGGAGGATTGGGTCTTAGTTTTATTTGGGATCGCATGATCCATGCATTCCTGAAGGTGTTCATAGAATGCGTTTATAAAGGATTCTGCGGTCTGGGCCGTATTTTCCACAGGCCCGGGGGCTTTGAAGGATTCCACCTCGGTTTTGAGGAGTGTGAAATTTGCTTTAGAGAAGTTTTTCACTGTGGTTTTCTGGGCAGGGGGTGGGGTCGGGATGTGAATATCCAGTGAGATTAGTTTATGGTCTGATCTTACCAGTGAGGGATACACTTCTGGTCTGGAGCATAGAGTCCCCATGTTGGTGATGATCAGGTCCAGTATGTTTTCCCCTCTTGTGGGAGTGGTAACAAGTTGTTCCATAGCATTTGAGTTTATAAATTCTAGGAACCTTTGGGCTAGGGTGTTGGAGCTAGAGTAATGCTCCCAGTCTATGTTTGGGTAGTTGAAGTCGCCCAATATAATGGTGTTTGGAGAGACCTTCATATTTTTCAGTGTTCTCAGGAAGGCCGAGTGGGGTTCCTGTGTTTGGGAGGGTGGTCTGTAGCAGGCTATAAACTGGAAGGCAGTTTTACCCACTGTTAGTTGCACATGGATAGTCCATGATGCTTCGTGCTTTACCACCAACCTGGAGGTGTGGGTATCTTTGATGAATATCGATACTCCCCCTCCTTTTGTGGTTCGGTCCAAGTTTTGGGGCCGAAAAGCATGGTATGAGGTATAACCTGGTAGTGCTGGGGTGCTCTTGGGAGCCCTGAACCAGGTTTCTGTTACTGCACAGATATCGATGTTCTCCATGCTAAGGAGAGTTTCGAGTGCGTGCATCTTGAGGTTTAGACTTCTGGCGTTGAGTAGCATTACTCTTAGTTTCTTATCCCTTGTGATACGTATGGAGGTGGGTTTGTCTTTTGAGCCTTACCTAAAAAAGGCACTATGGGGGTAGCAAGAGCCTTTGCCAATATCCGAAAGCCCAGGGGTGACAGGTGCAAGCCGTCCCTAGTGAAGCATCGTGGCTTGTCGAGCATATCATCCCAAGCTGACAGGCATTGGATCCCCTTTGAATGACACCAGTACTTAAACCAATTGTTGAAATTGATCATCTTGTCTTCATATTGTGGCATCATTCTTGGTGAGGGTAAGATGCTACTCAAGGTCAGGGTCATACTGGCCTGGGCTACATGCTCAGAGAGCTCCTCTATGTCTCTTTTCATGTAGTCCAGGGAGGTACGTCTCAGGTCATTCACACCAGCATGGACAATGACTGAGTCATATTTGTACTTGCCTTGGAGTGACCTGAGTGCTTGTGTTATGTGGTGGATCCTAGCGCCCGACAGGCTGCTCACCGTAACCCTCTCCTTGTTCAGCCTGGTGAGCGGGACGTCAGTGTGCCTGACGATAGAGTCACCTGTTACAAGTGTATCAGGTCTGTTGTTTAGTCTTAAGGGCTGTGACTGTTTGGCACACTGGCTTTGTGAGATATGTGTTGCACGTGTTTTGTTTTGGGTTAGCGGTTGCTTGGGTGTCTGCTTTGGAGGTCTCTGCTGCTTAGGCAGATCTTTATTTAGAGCCTCCGAGTATGTTTTTGTGTGATTATGTGTTTGGTTTGCTGTCGTGGTAGGTCTATGTGAGACTGGAATTGTAGTGAGTGTGGTTTCCTTCTCCTCCTGACTGGTTATGCCAGTACTGAGTTGAGAGAGCTTAGCCTCCAGTTTGGCTATATGGTTGCATCTCTCACATGTGTTGGAATTTGTTGGGAGGAGGAGATACAGATATTCATAATTCAGCTAGGTAACGACAGATAGGATATAGTTCCCTTACTGTATTTGATATAGCATGGGTATTGGTATAGTTTTAGGGTGCAGGAATTTATTTAAGTATTTATTTATTTATTTATTTATATATATTCACTAGGGTTTTTTTTGGGCTTAACGGAATTTAATTATTATTGTAAATTAATGGGATCATTTAATTTTCATGATACAAATATGTATACACAGTTTATTTTATGTCATATATGGTTGATAGTAAATCATGGTTGAAGCATGCGCGTGTCTTTAAAATGTTTGCAAGTTGCTTGATTGCCTATATACTTAAATCCGGGCTTTTGCCTGATGATGTTGCACACTGAGGATGCTTTGAGCGAAACCGGTCACCGGTCTGTGTTTGTGTCGGGCAGGTTGCCTAATAAACTTCTCATAACTTTGGCTATTTGGATTTATTTTGAGTGCTGGAATATATTTTTTTGGTGTGTGTGTGTATATATATATATATATATATATATATATATATATATATATATATATATATATGAAGTGTGTAGCTTAGTGCTTCAGGTTGTACCGATTTTTTCCAACATTAAATGTTAAGGCAAAGCATAGCCCAAAAACCACTAAATGACCAACAACAAAAAAACACGGCACAGACCAAGAGTTATAGCAGGCACTGTCCAACAGAGCAATAACACTTGTTATGAAAAAACTGTTTAATAAAAAACTTTTAAAACTTAAGTGCTTTCATCCTAAAATTATAGGACTTCTTCAGAAGTACAGAATAACATCCATTACAAATTTAATTATTCTGCCATAATATTCACATGACTTCAAGTCTCTATAAAAATTTAAAGACATATCACAGTGTTTAAAATCTTGTAAATAGATGATTTTTTTTCTTTTTCACAATTTACTAAAATGTATAAGTATACTACAAACTATTGTAAATCATAAAATCTACAATAAAATAAATTGATGTCTACCTTTCAAGTGCATTTAATTTTAATAAACACATTGATCATTCCTCATTCAGCCCTAAACCACTAAATGCATCGAGGTGCAGCTGCCAATATGATTTTTTCACTTTTAACCAAAGGTTGTGATTTCCACCCCTGCTGTTAGGTGATACTTGCTCAAGAATTAAAAAAATGGTGGTCAGGGCTGCTTATGATATGTTTTGATAATGTGTCAGTGTTTTTGTTGTTTCTTATGTCATATATGTTTTCATACATACGCTGCTTGAAAGCCCGCTCCATTTTGCCAACATAGTATGCCCCACATATCTGACATAGAGCAAGGTAAACAACGTTTTTTGAAAGACAATTATATTTATTTACTGTTTTATCATCATACCATTCAAATTAAATTGAATACCAACCATAACATATTTACAATAATGACAAAATCCACATTTACTTATTCCCTTTAGCTTAGCACCACCTTTCTTTTCCAATGTCTCAGCCAAATTTTTGAGACTTCTACCCCTTTGATACACAATACTAGGACCCTCCCCCAATTTAAGGCTTAAGTCCGTGTTATCCTTAAACAACATTCAGTTTTTCTGCATAATCCGTTTTACCATATAACTGTCATCATTTTATCTAGTAATTAATGAATTAGTATATGAATTTTTAGATACCTTTCTGTGTGCAAATGATTCATTAACATCAGCATGTGATGCAGACAGAATTGGTGAAAAATGCCCAGACCTCCTCTTTAAAATAACTTCTTTTTTCACTTTTTTAACCAACGTCTTAGAATAACCTCTCTGTAAAAACATAACTTCCATAAACTGACATTCTTTGCAAAAATCTAACTCACAAGTGAAGAAGTCCTATAATTTTAGCATGAAAGCACTTAAGTTTTAAAAGTTTTTTTATTAAACATTTTTACATAACAAGTGTTATTGTTCTGTTTGACCATGCCTGCTATAACTTTTGGTCTGTGCTGTGTTTTTTTTGTTGTTGTTGGTCATTTTGTACTGATTTGTTGTTCATCCTGTTAAAGTTTACTATTTTTCTCTTTTACTAAAATGTCTGAAAAATCTACCGGTTTCAAGAAATGCACTTCTTGAGGGCATAAGCTCCCTAATTCTGATACCTACAAGAAGTGCTTTTATTGCCTGGGGTTGGACCATCGCAAATCATCTTGCAATATTTGCGCCACCTTTAACCCCAGGTCTCTCTCTGATAGGTGCAATAAATTAATTTTAGAAGACTTACTTCCAGCATCTTCTGGGGCTCAAACCCCCTCTAAAGCTCAAAAGGTTTCCTCAGAATCTAGGAAACAAGCTCTTCAGAAGTGTCTGAAGGCTTCTTTGGAGCCATCAGAAAAAAATTAGTAAAATTTCGGATCCAGCCTCTTCAGATCTGAAATTCTTTGGGCCTCCCTCAGATCCACAGTCCTCCTTGGATCTGACAGGTGTGGCTCCTGTTGTGAGCTCTCCTTTACCTTCGACCTCCTTCTTGGATCCTAGGCCATTAGATCCAACAGATAGGAGTCGTTCACCAAAGTACACCCTCAAACCTGTATCTCCAGCCCTACCCCTCCCAACTCTCCCAAACATGTAGGAAACACTCCAGGCCAACATCCACAGTATCTTCCAGGTCTTCAAGGAGTCTGACAGAGGTGGACATGGACAAAATGATGCAAAAATTCCTCAGGGCTTAGATCCAGATGGGGGTCTTGCTAGCTCCGTTCCATCATAGACCTATGAGTGCCCCTGCTAAGCCCGTTCTATCCCCTTCTCCAATCTGACCTATGGTTTTGGAGACCCAGGATATGAGGTCCCCAAGAGGTTTGGCATCAGATCCAAGGAAGGTACACTTTTCGACTCCGATGGCATCTCTGACCAATTCTGCTCTGATACTGTCAGACCAGAGTGGGTCTTTGATCCAAGAAGTTGGTGCCAGATCTGAGGGGTTGGATCCAGCCCCGATGTTGTCAGATCCATCCCTTCTCCTCAGAGCCTCGGCCATGGACAGGCCAGATCCAATTCTCACCATGAGGCTCAGATCATGGTGTAGCACCGATATTCCTTCCTTCCTTGAGGGCTTCAGAGGAAGGGGAAAGTGAGGTTTTGCCTGGTCCATCTACAATCAGGGTGATAGAAAGGGCTTTCTCTTTAGACAGAGAACCTCCCTCTCTTATCTCAGATTTTAACCATCGCCTCTCACTGGGTCAAACCTCTGAGCTCATCAGACCTGTTCCACAGGAACAGCCAGTTCCGGGAAGTCTCCAGATTCCCTAGTGGAATTTCCCCCCTCTTCTGATACCTCTCCCAAATGTCCAATGGAAGATGTGCCTTGGAAGAGGACATGCAAGAGGAGACACATAGACTCACCAGTGGAGTCTCTCACAGAAGACACTGATTTTAATGAGGGAGAAGGATCCCCCAGATCACCACCTGATGATATCTCCTTAGGAGTTATCCTTGAAATCCTCAAACGGAAGGGTGGCTGGTTTTCCCAACCTCCTCCTCCTGAAGAATCATTGTTTCTGGAGGCTTTTGGTGCTGGACCATCTGGTGACCTTCCCTTTCGCCACAGTGAACAAGCTCATCAACTTGGTTTCTTGCTGAGCTTGGAAGAAACTGGACAGTATTGAACCTCTCCCCAAATACCCAGAAAAATTCCTGGTACCTCCCACTGACAGACCCCACTGAAGCAAGGGAGTCCCAGTTGATGCTATAGTGGTAGTGGCAGCCACCAAGAAGGAGCTAGCTGAACAGAGCTCCTCTGTCTATCCACTGAACAGGGAGCCCTGAGTGATGGACAGATTTATAAAGTGAGTTTATGCCTCAGCTACATTCACTCTGAGGTCATTAAACTACCTGACATACTTCACTCAGCTACAGAGAGATTTGATAAAGGAACTATTAAATACTCTCTCAGAGTCAATGCCTGTGGAGGATCAGAAAAAGCTATCTTTGCAACTGTCCACTCTACTGTCCATTTCTAATGCATCAATGAGGCTGATCTCCCATGCAACAGATAGTGCCTCACAAGCTGCTGGTTCAGGCCTAGCCATTAGGAGATATGCCTGGATGAGGCTATGTGATTTTGTGGAACCCTTCAGGGTGTCCTTTGATGGCTTATCTTGTTTAGGCCAGTGGTTAAAGAAACACTTACCCATAAAGAACAAGAAGCAAAGACTCTGTCTGCCATAGTGATCAAGTTTTCTACCCCTCAGCAGACTTTCTCTAAAAACCAATGAGGTGGTAAGAAGATGTTGTTCCGAAAATCTCAGGGACCTTTCCAGGATTCGCACAGGGATAATTACTCTAGAGGCAGAGGGGGAATATTCAGTGGAAGATGTCACCTTCGAGGCAGCGGGGGTCCTCAGAATTAGGGCTTCAGAGATTCCTTCTCAGATAGGCCCTGTCAGCGCTCCTGAAGCATTGCCCGACTGTCACCCTCTGGAGGCAGTCAAGGGTCATTTCTTTTTGCACCTAGATGCATGGACAAATATCACAGAAAATTCATGGGTGCTAAGAGTCATATCCAGAGGTTACTACATGCCATTTTCACGTCTTACTGCTGTCCAGAAAAGGAAACTTCCAGACATTTCACCCAGTCAAACGGAAGATGCAGCTCAAGAAATACAAAAGCTGTTCCAGAAAAGAGACATCCAAGAGGTCCCACCTGACCGAATAGGATTCTGAACCTACTTCCTCTTCTTTTTAGTGCCAAAGAAAACAAGAGATGTAAGACCCATTTTGGATCTAAGCAACTTAAACCAGTTTGTAAAGAAGACAAAGTTCTGAATGGTCATGGTTCGGTCCATTCTGCCTATTCTGTGCAAGAACAATTGGATGTGCTCTTCAAATCTCCAGGATTTGTACTATCACATAAAAATAGACAGGCAATCTAGGAGACATCTACCCTTTTGGCTGAGAGCCAATCATTACCAATTCAGAGTACTGCCCTTTGGACTCACCACAGCCCCCAGGATGTTTAACAAATGCATGACAGTAGTGGTAGCTCACTTGAGACTCAAGGAATTCCGGGTGTTTCCATATCTCAACAATTGGGTCCTTACTGCCCCATCCAAGCATCAACTTCTACAAGCCAAGAACTACTTGCTCTAGATTTCCAACACCTTAGGAACCTAGCTAAATCATACCAAGTTGAACCAGTTTCAGTTCAGACCTTGTAATTCATAGGAACCTTCGTGAATACTACAACACAGGTGGCTTCCTTACCTCTCCATCTACTCACATCTCTGACCCTTCAAGTTCCAGCCATACTATCCCACCTATCTCCTCCAGCCATAAGGCCGGCATCATAAAGGGCGCAATTTCGTTAATTTAACTTCTCTCACCACTTTTCAGCTGTAGTTGCACCCGCCCTTTGTAGCATTGCGCCCTCCCTCACATCCCTGACTACTGCTCCAATCCATCCAAAGTTTATAATATAATGCAGCTCACACCCGCCTCTCATTCCTTTCTTCGTTGACGATAGAGGCAGACGTAGCCATTGGCTGTCATTACTTCCTGTGTTCCTGATCTGTGGACTGGACGACATCGGTGTGGATTATCGGCGGACTGGTTCCCTCTACACCACACGGGCTACCAACTGCACTTTCTGCATTTTTTTTTTGTGGGTGTCCCTTGTTTGCTATTCTTGCTTGGCTTTTGAGGTAAATCAATTCAGGCAGCAGGCAGCTCTCTCATGCATGCAATTGCCACACATTCGCAATGCCAGATAAAAATATATTTCCTGAATTTGCTTTGTTGTGTTTTCCTGCTCTGGGCTGGGTTAGCTTAAGTGAGTGTTGGACGTTGATTTTTTTTCTTTGCTGTCTGACTGGTAAACTTCTGTGTGTTATAAATTCAAGATGTGCGTTTTCTTGTCTCATCAAATGGGAGGGTAGAATTTGGCTAATGTTTGTAGTGCGGAGACTGATATAATTTTGTGATTGACTGTTGCCCTGGCTACCAGTCAGAGGACGCTGACTAGATCAGGGCTGCAATGTATAGAAGCTGTTTCCTACTTAGCCTCTCTGTACAATAGCTGCTGGGGTAAATACAGATTGCAAGTTGTGCTGCTCTTGTATGTGTCTGTGTATGTCGGTGAGTGTGGATGTGTTTCCCTCTCTGCTAATTTGCATAAAAGTGTGTTTAAGTTTGTGTAGTTTGCTAGGTACCAGCATTACTTTGGAGTGCAAGGTGATGTGACACACAGCTGAGCAGTCCATTCAAGTGCTCAGATAAGCAATTCATAGTCATGTTCATTTTATTTAAATTGGTCTTGTGATATCTAGTTTATGCATGTGTATGAATTATATTATTTTAGAGAAACATAAATCACATTCTCTGTTGAGAGCAACTTGCACTTTGCTGACTATGAATCCCTGCTACTGTACAGAAAAATATTTTGGGGCTTTGTAAACTTCAGCGATTGGATACACATGGAGAATTGCTCCATAATGGACTAGGGAGCAGGGCTTAATATTTTACACACAGATACTAGTATTGCTCATTAAGCACAGTACTTGTTTATGGATGGTGGAAAAAGCAAAATATGTGCCAAACAAAATAGTGTGAGAGAATGCATGCTTGTCTGAGTGAGTACGTCTGCATCTGTAGAAATTTCTCAAGTTTTACTCAATACATGAAACTAAATCTGCCTTTTATTTTCTTACGTAAGGGGGACCAAAGGCAAGACAGACTCTATTAGGATCAGTAATGAGATACAAGTACTACAGCTTAGAAGGGTTATCATAAGTTTTAGTAAAGAAACAGCAAATAGTAGAAAATCTCTCTCTCTCTCTCTCTGGAGACTGATAGGGCATTTGGTATGTAGCATAGAAACTGTGGTAGCAGTATGTGCAGTGACCTCCTCAGACACCTATTTACATCACGCCCAATTCTTGGGAAGTTTATTTTTTTATTTGCAGTTTTACAGCCATTCCATATTGATTTCAAGTACTGTTATTTTACACTTGTTTTACAAGGCAACGATGTCCCACCCAGGGACTGATCCAAACAACACAAACAGAAATGTTTCAGGGGAGGGGGGTGAGGTAGGTGTAGAGTTGGAGAGTAGCTGTGCACCTGTAATGTGATGGAACTTCAGAGATATGTACATTGTAATCCCAGTTGGGATGGGAGAGGCCGATTTAGTTTAACCTCTATTATAGACAGATGTCTTACACTGAGAGATGCCAATTTATAATGGAGCTCATCCATAGGGGTGAATACAACCCTGGATAAGACCAATGGTGCACAGAATAAACGTACTTTTAGTTATCATTTAGTTCCTGCTTCTTGACATTTTCCTTTATTTTGCTGTACACCTTTCTTTGGAGCTATCTTTGCTTCTTTTTGATTTTTTGATTCTTAATCTGTAAATGCTTGGTGGGAAAAGTGTTTACATTCTTATCATAGTGATAACTTTTTTTCCTCTGAAAAATCTGTATTTAAGTGTATAATGTAGATTAAAACATTCCAGTCTTGGACCCGCTCTTTCTGTAGCAGTTTGTTTTTGACTCTCTCATAATTTTTTTTTTTTTACAAATCACCTGCAGAGAATATATAACAGCCATGATAGTTCAATAGTTCAAGAGCAAGCTCAGAGTAGTGCTTTGCTTAAAGAGTGATTTTTTTTTTTTTTTAGGATTCCAGCCCATTTTATTATGTCATTTTCCTTAGTCAAGAAAATTCATCAGCAATTACTTGCAATGCTTTAGAAAGATAAAGATTTAGAAGTCAAAGTTATTTAACCTCTTGGTTTTGTAAAATGCCATACTTCCATTTTTAATTCACTAGTTCTATGGGATAAGCTTTTTCATGATCTTCTAAGGTTTTATTTAACAAGAATAACCTAGCATCCAGAAAGCTTCTGTTTAATACACAGATCTCTCTGAAACCCACACAGAGCTGGTTGAGTTCCAGGTATGCATTTAATGAAATAAATAACAGTAGTTGGATAAAGGGTAATTACAAACTGTTTAGAGATACATTCAGGGAGCAAGATGAACATTCATATTTCAGCTGGAACTTTCTCAAGCTTTCAAGGGTGTACAGGACTTCATAGGTAAGACTACTCTCCCTGTCTCTCTCTCACACACACCTCAAATCACTGCCAAAGTAGATGGTAACTTTTATTCCCAGTATGTTGGAATGCTTTGCTGAAGTTGCATGCAGTATCTTTAAAGGTTGTACAGCTAAATTTTCCAACTGAAGTCTGAAATTAACAGCTATTTTAGACCAAAGACAAATCTGAGATGAAGAAGAGTGCTGTATAATGTCAGGGTTAAGAACTGCATTCTTATTTGTTTAATGTTTTTCCTAATTATATTCAGAATGTTGATAAACGAGCAGCTGTCAAAATATTTTCTTTTTTTCCAGGAAGTTTAAAAACAAGCCATATAGTAAATAAGGAAAAAAAAACATAGTTCAGTGCACCAGGAATCTTGTTATATGCTTTCTTATATAGTAAATGTATACAGAGGGCTTTGCTGACTGCGTTTCACCACTGGAGGTGATGTGCCTTTATGCACTGTATCAGACAATCTGTTATGTTGATGGGCTCATACCAGTTATTTTCTGCTGACACGTGATCTTTTTCTTATGGGCATTATATAGTTGTCTACTATTGACTTATTGTTGCTGTTCTTTTAGCTGTTGTAATTTAATTTGTAAACATTACCTGGACATAATAGTACCATGCTTTTTCTAATTCCTTTAGTTACCGTTCTGCATTGGGATGTATGAGTAGTTTTTGACTTTCTTGGCCATACAGTCTTGTATCACACTTGAAACTGGTACTTACCTGGGGTACTTTCTAAGTGAAATGAGACTTAATGATGAGAAACGTTTTAAATTTCCTAACGCTATGAGTATTTTGATTCCTGGGTATGGATTTACTGAATTTTCACATGCTGTAAGACAGAATAAAAAGCAGTGTATCATAGTGGTGTGGTTCTATACAAAGAAAATAGAGAAAGGTATAGATCTTGCACATTTCAAACATTATTTGAATGTACGGGTAACTGCAAATTGACTCCTGGTTTAGCACTCTTGTCCTTCTTTACTGTGGCAAAATGTAAATAATCTGCCCATTTTTATTTTATTTATTATATTTTAAGTTTGTTGACTGGGATAGTCCGACTGGATACATGTCCATTTTCAGCAGAGGCCAGGGGAGAATAGCTCCAAACTTACAAAGACAAGCAAGTTACAATATATGCACAAACATTGTATTAACATGCAAGTTAGTCTCAGTTTATATACAGAAATGTATACAAATATGTTAGTTTCTCTTATCAAACCTATAGGTGCAGCTTAAACACAGAGTATCTGCAAAGATGTTAGTTTCTCTTTTCAAACCTTTTAGTGTAAGAGGGTAGTTGCTATAAATAAAATTGCAGGGAAATGGAAGTGGATGAGGCTTTAGTCAGGGTTAGAGCAAAAACATAACCAGTGAGTTTTAAAATACTGGTTTAGATTTTTTTTTAACTGATTAAGGGAGGGGTTCAGAGTAAGGTCAGATGGGAGCGAATTCTTGGTTTTGCCTACTGAATCAGGGTAAGTAAGAGTAACTGGTAGTTAACAATGTCAAAGGCCTTGGAAAGATCAAGAAACGGGACAGAAGATAGTTTGTTACAGCTGGAATTTGACATTAGAAAAGGAGAGGAGGGCTGAGGTGGTACTGTGCTGTGGTCTAAATCCATGCTGGGAGTTGGCCAGAAGATTATTTTGAATAAGTTAGTGTTTATAGATACACTTTTCCATAATTTTAGCCAGAGGGGAAAGGATAGCTATTGGTCTATAGTTTGACAGTTCAATGTAGCCGCCACCTTTATGGAGTGGTATGACATGGAATATTTTCCAGACAGAGGCTTCAGTTATGGTTCTGTTCATCAAAATAGTGACAGGGTATGCTATGACATCAGCAGGTAGTCTGCAGGGAGGAGGTCAGCTGAAAGGGTGGTTGGTTTGAGTTTTGTGATTAGGGCTGTAATGAGAGAAGTCGGAACTTTTTGGAGGAGATTGTCACTGGGTTTAAGGGTTTTAGCATTAGGGTAATGTGGGTTTAAGTTTGCTAGCAAGGGCCTAGGTGGTTTCTGTGAAGAAATTGTTGAAGGTGTTGGCAATGGACTCTGGCACTTTTTGGCTAGGGGCTGAGGGGGTTGGATTAGTGGATTGTCCTGGGTGGAGGAGATTAATACCTGCCCAGAACTTCTGTGGCTTGTTGTGGTGGTTCTGTTGATGGCAGAAATGTTTTTGTCTAGCAATATGGATTTTTTTGTATCATTCCGAGGCCAATTTTCAGTGGCGGCCTGGGGAGAAATGCTCATGATGCATGTCTTTGTGATATAGCTAGAGATAGAAAGACATAGATATATTTGTTAGTTTTTTTGGTGCATTCACTGTTAGCATTATGGAACTCCATATTTTAAACAGTTATGATGTATTGTTTAATTGATAATATTGATGCAGAAATGCTCCCATGTCATTTTCAGTTTTTATAATGGAGTAATGATAAAACACACTGCCATTTTTGTATTTTAAAGTAAATCATAAAGATTTCAGAATAGTTATAGCATTGTGTATTTTTTGGCAAATGGGTGAAATTCTTGGCTAGGCTTTAGGGCCTCCATGCCAGTAGCCTATAATCATGTGAATCACTTCATTGGTAGCAAGACTGAATTGCCATGATCAAGAGCCGGCCTTTGTTTATTCATTGCAGGACCAGAAACTCAAACTTTGCATTATACTTGAAGAGCTTGTTTACAGGATTTGTAAAGTGCAAGGCATGTGGCTTCTATATGAGTGCATATCATGAGAATGTTGTATCGGCATGAAGAAAAATAGTTGGCCATCAATCTGACTGTGACAGTCTTCTATTTAGCCTTGATTTCAAGTCGTTTACAGACATTCTGGTGTTCAGGCAAGAATCTTGTCTTTAAATCCACATGCATTTTTTGTACCCTGAGGCTGTCAAAATCTCAGTCTTATACACTAGCAACAGATCAAGCATGTTTATTAAGGGGAATTCAGCCTTCAATTGCAGTCAGCTACACTACAAGGTGTTTGTTACAGTATGACTGGTTTTTCATGCATTTAAACATTGAAAGAACTGGAGTGGGTTTTGTGGGAGTGACCCAATGGTGGGCGTGGCTCAAATAGGGGTGTTCCTTGAGTTTGGTGTGGGTGGGGCTTAAGGGGCGCCAGAGCAGTACTTCGCCTAGGGCGCCGTTTCAGCTAAGGCTGGCCCTGCAAGTACTTTCAGAGATGTACTAGGGGGACAAGCAGCAGAAACATGAAAACACTTTAAATATTGCTCTTATAAACTTAGAAAGTTGCTAGAATAACAGGACCTGTCTTGGCATACAGTTTCTCCAAAAAAACAAAAAAGGCAATTACTTTCAAAGACATACTAGGGGGATAAGCAGACGAAACATAGAGACACTTTAAATATTGTACTTATAAACATAGAAAGTTGCTAGAATAACAGGACCTGTCTTGGCATGCAGTTTCTCCAAAAAAAAAAAAAGACCTCCAAAGCAGACATCCAAGCAACCTCCACCCCCCAACACAAACCATGAAACACATACTTCACAAAACCAGTGTGCCATGCAATCACAGCCCTTAAGGAAAAATAACATACCCAACACACTAGTAATAGGTGACTCTATAGTCAGGCACACTGACGTCCTACTCACTAGGCTGAACAAGGAGAAGGTTACAACAGGCTAACAAGCTGCCTGTCGGGTGCCAGGATCTGCCACATAACACAATCACTCAAGTCACTCCAGAACAAGTACAAATATGACTCTGTCATTGTCCATGTTGGTGTGAATGACCTGAGCTGTACCTCCCTGGACTACATGAAAAGAGACATGGAGGAGCTCTCTGATCACGTAGCCCAGGCCGGTATGACGCTGACCCTGAGTAGCATTCTGCCCTCACCAAGAATGATACCACGGTATAAATAAATAAATTATCAATTTTAACAATTGGCTAAGCTTCTGGTATCATTCAAAGGGGATCCAGTGTCTTTCAGCCTGGGATGACATGCTTGACAAGCCATAGACAAGGCTATGGAGCGCATCATCATGGATCTCATTAACAGAGACATGGGGAACCTCCAAACATTGGACCCTACCCAGTTCAGCTTTGTTAAGGGCAGATCATGCCTCCTAAAACTGGTGGACTTTTTTGAGACAGTTACCAAGGCTATAGACGAGGGAAAGGTGGTCCACACAGCCTACCTAGACCTTGCAAAGGCCTTCAACACCATTCCCCATTCAGGTATTATAGACAAGCTCACTAGCCTGAACATAAACCCCTACGTCATGAGATGGGTTGCCAACTGGCTCATGGACAGAACCCACATGGTAAGAGTTGTGGGAGCTGGGTCTGACTCTAAACCAGTTATAAGTGGCATTCCCCAGGGCTCAGTCCTAGGACCCCTCCTGTTTGGCATATACTTCTCAGAGGTACAGGCTAGCACAGGAGGACTATGGTTGACCAAGTTCACAGACGACTGCAAACTAGGGGCTATAATTGACTCTCCGACTGACACCAACATCCTCCAAAAGGGTCTCACTGAGACAGATACCTGGTGTCAAAACCATGGCCTCAAGCTAAATGCCAAAAAGTGCATAGTCATCCCCTTTGGAAAAAAACATAGTACCCACAAACTACCACATAGGTGGTAGCCCCCTAAATATGGAAGCCGTAATAAGGGATCTGAGGACTCAAGTAGACAGTAACCTCTCCTTTGACAATCACATTGCCAAAGTGGTTAGAAAATCCTTCTGTATGGCCCACCTAATCACAAAAAGGTTTACATCCAGATCAAAAGAGGTCATTGTGCCTCTTTACGCATCACTCATCAGACCCATTATAGAGTACAATGCCCCATTTGGGATGTACCTTACAAGACATCTGCAACAGCTGGAAAGACTGCAGAAGTACCTCACCAAGAGGATCAATGGCCTCAAACAGATGCCCTATGCAGCTCAACTGAAGAAACTCTAGCTGTACTTGGTTGCATACCGCCTTATTCAGAGGTGATCTCTGCCTGACATATAAGGCAATGTCCAACCCAGAACTGATGGACATGCTCCACCTAAAGAAAACCATATCCCCTCAAGACACATGCTCTAGGGATCTAAACCTCACCACAACAATAAATAGGATGTGCTGGAGTAATAGATTCCTGTCCCAGAGACTTCCCATTCACTGGAACAAGATTCCAATCTACATTAGGGAGATCTCCTCACTAACCCTCTTCAAGAGAAACCTTGACGAGTGGATGGGAAACAGGAAGTATACACCGGGGATCACTTCAATCGCTCTGCTGGACAGAGGCACAGGGAACTAATCTAAGGGGGCAGCATAAGCCAACACATTCTGGCTAGGCTTATAAATGCCTTCAGGCAGATAGCCTAGTACCTACCTATGAACCTATTACTTTCAAAGATGTGCTAGGGGGACAAGCAGCAGAACCATACAAACACTTTAAATATTGCTCTTATAAACTTAGAAAGTTGCTAGAATAATAGGACCTGTCTTGGCATACAGTTTCTCCCAAAAAAAAGGCAAATACTTTCAGAAATGTACTAGGGGGACAAGCAGCAGAAACATACAAACTGAACATAAACCCCTACGTCATGAGATGGGTTGCCAACTGGCTCATGGACAGAACCCACATGGTAAGAGTTGCGGGAGCTGGATATGATATTGCTCTTATAAACTTAGAAAGTTGTTAGAATAACAGGACCTGTCTTGGTATTTACAGTTTCTCCAAAAAAAACAAAAAAAAACAAAAAAGGCAATTACTTTCAGAGACATACTAGGGGGGCAAGCAGACGAAACATAGAGACACTTTAACTATTGTACTTATAAACATAGAAAGTTGCTAGAATAACAGGACCTGTCTTGGCATACAGTTTATCCTAAAAAAAAAGGCAATTACTTTCAGAGACGTACTAGGGGTAGAAGCAGCAGAAACATAGAGACACTTTAAATATTGTACTTATAAACTTAGAAACTTAGAAAGTTGCTAGAATAATGGGACCTGTCTTGGGATACAGTTTCTCCAAAAAAAAAAAAAAAAAGCAATTACTTTCAGAGACATACTAGGGGGAAACAGACACTTTAAATATTGATGTTATAAACTTAGAAAGTTGCTAGAATAACAGGATCTGTGTTGGCAAACAGTTGCTCAATTACTATCTATCACAGTTCAGAGACATACTAGGGACAAACAGCACAAAAATACAGACACTAAATATTGCTGTTACACACTTATAAAGTTGCTAGAATAACAGGATCTGTGCTAGCATACCACTTCTCAAGGGAAATACTTGCAACTACTGCAGCTAAAACACTTACCTCTGCCTATATACACAGCACCAGCTCAATACAATCCAATGACTCCAGCACAAATAATCCACCACAGCACAAACTGCGACTATGATGATCCTCCCGGTTGTCCAGCAGCAGACAGCAAAATAAAACCTCAGCCTTCTGACACAGCAAACTAACTCCTCTCCTGGCAGGCAGGCTAGCTTCCAACTTCCAAGTCCCTACTCCCCCGATGTCTTCAATCTGCAGCTGCTCCTTCCTTCTTCCAGGTGTTCCTTCCCAGTTGATAAGAACCTAAAAAGTAAAATCCCTGATTCCTGGAAGCCTTTTTCAAGCCGTTATTTTGGCGAGAAAAGGCTTCCCGGAACATGATTGGCCTGTATTTGGGACCTCTCATTGGCTCCCTTCCTCCTTGATTGGCTCGTAGACCGAGTTCATGATTGGCTGTAAATGCGGTCTATGAGCCAATCAAAAACTGTGGAGCACAGCCAACATTGTGTAATGCAAAGGGGCAGCAGAGCTATTCATTGGTTTGTATACCTCAATGCCAATTGGCAGTAATTGAGGTACACAAACCAATCAGAATCCTTGTAGCAGAGCCATAGCTGTTCAGTGTGGCACAGCGGCTTCGCTTGTCATTAAATGCGTAGTGTTCCACATAATCCGGAGCACTTGGATGCTCAGCTCCCTCCTCAACTCAAACAAGCAAATAAGACTTCTAGTGAAGTCCTCCAAAGCTAACTAGTTGTACAAATTAGCTTCCCTAAGGATAACCACAAAGCATTCTTTAGTTACATCTGTAACCCAAAAGGTAAGGCCCAGATTTGTGCTGAACTCATAGTTAATGGTACTACATATACAGAACCTGTGGATAGATCAAACCTGCTGGCTGATAAGTTCAGTGAAAACTTCACTTCCCTGTCCACAGCACATATACCCCAAAGCACCCCTAACATCTATTCTTCACCTAGTATCTCCGAGGAGCAGGTCTTAAATACCCTCTCCAAGACCAAAAACACAGCCTCTATGGGAACAGACAACATCCTGGGCTGTGATTTACATGGGTTAAAACAGAAATTAGCATCACCACTGGGCACGCTTTTCAATCACAGCCTAAAACAGCTACCATCATCCATTTGCACAAAGGGGTGCATGCACGGACCCTGGGAACTATAGACCCATTAGCCTGACCAGCCTTATCTGCAAGGCCATGGAATGAATCATCATGGACCTTTTAGAACAAAGATATAGGAAATCTGCAAATGCTTGACCCCACCTAGTCTGACTTTGTCAAGGGGAGATCATGCCTGTTAAACTTGGTGGACTTCTTTGATACAGTCCCCAAAGCTCTAGATGAGGACAAATCTGTGCATACTGCCTACCTAGACTTAGCCAAGGCCTTTGACAAAATACTCCATTCAGGTATTATTGATAAACTCACCCAGCTGGGTATCAACCTATATATTGTCAGGTGGGTTTCAAACTGGCTCACTGATATAACTCATACAGTCAAAATAGGGGACTCCACCTCCTCCAGCAGACCCATAACCAGTGGTGTTCCACAGGGATCAGTTCTGGGATCCCTACTGTTTGGAATCTACTTCTCTGAAGTACAGGTTAAAACTAAAGGATTGTGGTTAACAAAGTTTGCTGATGAATGCAAACCGGGAGCGATAATTGAAACCCCTAGTGATGTCAACATCCTACAAGAAGGTCTTACACAGACTAATGACTGGTGCCAAAGTCATGGTCTTAAACTTAATGCAAAAAAATGCATTATCATCCCTTTTGGCAAGGGTGGTATTCCTTGAAACTACCAAATCAATAGCAACACCCTAGGCACAGTGTCAGTGGTGAGAGATCTGGGCACACAGGTCGACAGCCTCCTTAACTTCGATCACCATGTCTCCACAGTGGTAAGAAGGGAAAGAAGGACATTTTATATTGTTCATTTCATAAGTAAGGGCATTGCCTCCAGAAAAAAGAGGTTATAACCCCCTTGTACTCTTCCCTCATCAGGCCAATAATAGAGTACAATGCTCCCTTTAGTATGTTCCTTTTCAAACACCTGTAGCAATTGGAGAGACCAAAAAGGTTCCTTCCAAAGAAAATTCAGAATCTTTAAAATCTGTCTTATATGGACAGACTGAAATCATTGTCACTTTACTCTGTGTCATACAGACTGCTCAGAGGTGACATGTGCCTTGCATATAGGGCAATCTTTGCCCCAGCTTTAATGGAAATGTTGCACATTCGCAAGTCAAATGGCACACGGGGTCACTCACTCAAAGGACTTTAACCTGGCATGTGACATCAACAGAACTTGCTGGAGAGACAGATTTGTCTCACAGAGGTTGCTCCACCTTTGGAACAAGCTTCTTATTCATGTTAAACAAAGCCCCTCATTGACCATATTTAAGTTTAATTTGGACGACTGGATGGGTAACTGGAAATTCGCCTCAGGGGTTGCACTTGTGTCCCTCTTGGATAGGGGCAATAGGTGTTGATTTTAGCATCTGCTTAAACCAGACACTCTTGGGAACATGGGTTGAACTTTGCTGGGTTTGTAACGGCCCTGGGGCCGTTAGCCTAGTAACCTCCTATGATCCTATATTGAAGCTCTTTCAGAAACATAAGCTTAGGGGCGTAGCCAAGGATGAACACAGGATAGCAGCAGATTTCTTCAGCTCCACCAATTTCACTGCACTGACAGGAAATAATTACTTAAAAAATTAATTTATGAAGTAATTTTCTTTCTAAATATGTTTGTTTTATCTATTTCTTGAACTATATCTAAAAAAGAAAGGAAATTTAAAAAATATTCCTGTCAGAAATCACCTTGGAAATTTTCTTGTCAGTTTCTCTGTTTGAAATGAGTTCCAGTAAGACAAATTCTCAAGACTCCAGCATCAAGAAAGAACTTCAGTCTCTGATATCTACAATCCAGCAACTTACTGCTAAGATGGATAAACTGGATACTAAAATTGATACCTTCATAGAAAAAACTACAAAACAAATAGACTTGTTACATATAGATTTGCAACAACAGAAGATCCAGATTACAGGCATAGAAGAGACTGTAAATGACATGCAAAATAGAATCCAAGAAGAGGAAATCAACATTGAGTTTTTGCTGAAACAAAATACACATCTACAAACAAGGCTTGATGACCTGGAAAATAGATCTAGGCGCAATAACATTAGGATTTTTGGACTGCCAGAAAATATTGAAGGTACCAATATTACTTCTTTTTTAACAACATGGCTCCCTAAAACTTTAGACTTACCAGAAGCATTCTCTTTTGGTATCGAAAGAGCACATAGATCTATAGCTAATACTAACTCTAACAAAAACTATCCTAGATCAGTTATAGTTAGATTTCTATCATCTTTTGATAAAGAGATGGTTCTTAAATCTGCTTGGGCTAAAGCTCCTGTTAAGATTAATGAGACAACTGTGCATTTTGACAATGACTATTCTCCCTTGGTAATAGCTAAAAGAAAAGTTTTTCTGCCACTAATAAGGGAGCTTAAAAAAGCACAGTTTAAAACATACCTTCTGTTTCCTGCCAAGCTAAAATCTTCCTTCCTGATGGTCCTAAAATTTTTGATGACTTAGACTCTGCATTACTGTTTATCAAAAAAAATAAGGTTTTGGATAAAATAGAGGAAATGGAATGGGCTAGTCCTTCATTAAAGAGGTTGGCAACTGAAACTTCGTGGAAGACTTCAGAGAAGAAGAAGAGACTAAAAAACAAATGATTTGTTCTATGTTTTTTTCCTTTTTTTCTCTCTTTATTTTTCTTCATTATTAATCTTTTTAAATATAGTTACTGCATTTCCAGAAAGCCACAAATATTCTGAAAATGATTTAATCAAAGTTATTTTTTGTGTGCAAAGAAATGTTTTGTTTCATAATCAGTCAAAATATCTGAGGAACTAATAACAAGCTATCATTCAGTTTGTTTCTCTTTCTGAAAAAGAGAAGTAAGGTTAGTAACTTGATACATTTTTTTCTTTTTTTTCTCCTTTTCTTCTTTTCTTTATTTTAAACAATGACATTCTATTTAGATTATGTAGTGGGTAAGGGGTGGGGGAGGGCAGGGAGAGAAGTGTAATGAAAATATGATAAATGGAATAATAACTTATTTATTCCTTGTAAAAAAGTTTATATGTTGTTTAAATACTATTGCTAATTATACTTTCTTGATTATATTGCTTATGCTTGTTTACAAATAATCTGACATGCTTTAATTAATAATAATTAGAACTAAATAATAGTAAATAATATGTTTTATTTCCATCTTTATTAATATAAGCAGTAAGTAATATTCCATTGTAAATACTTTTTATAGCTTCCTTTTACATTTTTCTATCTCTGTTTTACTTTCTTTTATTTTCTACTCTCTTTTTTCTTTTCTTTATTCTTTCTCTTTATTTTCTTTCATATTAATATATTGAAATGCTTTTGATCATACAGGCACAGTAAATAATAAGATTTGTATAAAAATTGAGTTGGGGCAAAAATATTGAGTTTTATTACTTATTAATAACTTTGGGCTTAATTTCACTTGCATGGAGGCTGTAATAATCTGTAAAATACTTCGCGAAGGTTTTGTTATGTTTAGATGCATTTATACTGCTAAATGAATGTTTGTCATTAGTTTTTAACAAGATTCCCGCCAAAATGTTAAGGGAGACAATTTGGGATGTGGGTTACCTCGTGAACAGTGTCCTCGAGTTGTTTTAAAAGCATCAACTCTCAGAATTCACGCAGAGAAGCTGAAAGCAGTCAATTTGACCTTTGGCCCCAGAATTCACACTGACACATCGCAGATTCAGGAAGAACACTCTACCAGGAAGTAGAACTGCTGCAAATGCGACTCTGTGAAGGAAAATGAACTCTTTAACATTTAAATGTGAGTTATTTTATATAATTACTTAAGTATTTATTTTATAATTTATAAAATATGTCACTTATAATGATTTTAAATGATGCAGTTTCTTGTAGTAAGCAAATGTGATATTTTAGAAGGCATAGAAAATGAAACATTTATACAAGTGTTTTTGAAAGTTTACTTGACTGCAGCATACTAATTTATGTTAAAAACTTATGATTTAAACATATACATTACTATAACTCATTTGTTTTATCTGATTGACAAGCATAAATAACTTTATGACTCTATTCTGGAAGAAGTTGTCATGTGATATATTTTAAAGCAGCAGTATAGATATACAAAATACAGATGGCTTTCTTTACAATAATGCAAGTGTTTCTGAGAATTTACATAACTATGCATTATGATTTATAACAATTTCTATAAATATAATATTTTATTCTACTGACAATAATAAGTATGGGAAAAAAGCTCAGATACAAGTAATTCAAGGTATTTTGGAAGCTGTTAACTGCATTTACATGACAGAAAATAGATGCATCTTAATATATGTAATGTCTGAACCATATTAGCCAAAGTTTTTGATTTAAATGAATATTAGAACTTATTTTTACAAACTTTGAATAAATTAATATGTAAATATGCCCTCCCTCTTTTTTTTTTTTTTTTTTCTTTCTTTCACTCTCTCTCCCTCTCTCATGTCTTTTATTTCTCTCTCTCCTCTTGGTTCCTAATATCAAGTTTATTTGAATGCTATTTGAATACAAATGTATTATATTAATTAGATGTATATAGTAGTATGAATAGTTTTTTAAAAAAGTTTATCTTAGTTTATATGATGCTGTTTTATCAAATGTGTAGTTTTGTCTTGCTAGATAATCTAATTGAAAGTTGTTATTTTAATGTTAAATATAACTCGTATTAAATTGATAAGGTGGTAGCTGAGGTACTGCTGCTTAGGGTAGGGGGTTAACTTGAGTGGTATATACTACTCTAAGTTGAAGTTTTTAACTCCAGGCTGGGTGCAAGGTTTAATCCTTACATTATTTTCTCTTGTTCATTGTTGTATGTATATAGTTCTGACATCCACAATACATTTTGTAAACTCATTGTCACTACAAACAAAATTGAATCTTATACAATATCCCATAAGAGATTCAATAAATACAGCTATATTTAAAGGTACACCTAAAGAAGGAGATGTAACATTACTTATTTTGTTAATTGTTATTTTGATCATAAGATTCTTATGTTTTAAAAATGCCAAATGACATCTCTAAAAGGAATTTCTTTAAACATTAATGGATTGAATAATCCGTGTAAAAGGGCAAGCCTAATAACATACATTAATTTACATAAGGCCAACTTAGTCTTCCTTCAAGAAACTCATCTCTTGAAAAAGGATATTGATAAACTAGCCACAAACAAATATACAGTATTGGTTAGTTCAGAGCACACTCAGAAAAAAAAAGAGGAGTGGCTATTTTATGGAATAAAAGTATCCCCATTCCTAAAACTATTAAGTCTTATCAGGATGATAAAGGAATGTTTTGTATGGTTACAATACAAATTAATGGGAAGACTTATACATTAATTAATGTATATTGGATACCTGGAATTGGTATTAATACAGTGAAACACCATCTTGATAAGATCATATAATTCTCTATAGGAGATATTATTTTAGCTGGTGACTTCAATTGTATACTACATGAAAGTGACACTACCACTATAGGAAAAAGGAAAATTACATCTAATGCAAAACATTTAAATGATTTTGCTAATTCTTATCATTTAAATGATATTAATAATCAGATAGATTCAAAATCATTACCATACACCTTTTTTTCTAACAGATACAAAACTTATTCAAAAATAGATAGGGTCTTTATTTCTAATCAGATGGTAACATATTTAATTAATTCCAAAATCATTTCATGTCCTATATCTGATCATAATTCAATTGTTTTTGAGTTCATGATAAAAAATACTCACAATGTTCAGATCAAAAGGATACCAGCATACTTAACTCAACTAAAAGACTATAAAGAATATATACTTTCAGAAGTACAACATTTTCTAGACATAAATAATACTCCTGAAGTCTCCATTGTCTATGTTTGGGATGCCTTAAAATCATATCTATATGGACAAAGTATCAGATGGTATAATAATAAAAAGAAATCTTGGGATAAGGAATTGTTAGATATTCAAAGTAAATTAGACTCTTATAAACATAATAATAAAGAAAATATTATGGCTAAGAAAGTCATTGAAGAAATAAACAAACTAAATGAGAAATACAAAGAAATTTTAACTCATAAAGTTAAAATAACTCTAGAGAAATACAAGTTTTTGTCTTACTCAATAAGCCCCAAATACTTACATAGACTTAAAAATAAAACAAAAAGGTTGAATAAACAAAATCATATCAAAGAAATCTTTTCTCTAAGGAAAAAGAAGAATGTTTCTAGTCTACCAGAAATACTAGATGAATTTAGAAATCACTTTCACAAAATTAACCATAATAACATTAACATGGAACCTAAAGATAAAATAAAGGAGTTTATAACCACAAACATGAATAAAAAGCTTAATAAACAACAGATTAAACTATTGGACAAAAGTATTTCATATACAGAGGTTGTTACACAAATAAACAAGCTTAAATCAAACAAAGCACCGGGTAATGATGGTATTATACCAGAGCTATATAAAATTCTTTCTAAAAGTACATATTCATTAATACATAAGGTTTTTATTTTGGCCCAAAATGAGCTAATAACCCCTCCATCTTGGCAATATACATTTATTTTGCCAATTTTAAAACCTAATAAAGATCCAACTAGATGTACTTCATATCGACCCATCTCATTACTTAATGTTGATTATAAAATGTTTATGAGTATTTTTGCTGATAGATTGAAGACAATCATCCCTGGCATTATAGATATAGATCAGACAGGCTTCATTGTAAATAGAAATACTTTTGATAATATAAGGAGAACTCTAACATTAATTGATTTTGCAAATAGGAAAAAGAAAGATTTAACACTTATTAGTCTTGATATAAGTTCAGCATTTGATTCAGTAAGTTGGGACTATCTGTTTACCTTGCTGAAGTGCACAAACTTCTCAGATGCATTTGTAAATCTAATTGAGCATTTATACAAAGGAACATTGGCTTATATTAAGGTAGGAACATATGTCTCACAAAACATACCCATTTTTAAAGGTACAAAACAAGGGTGTCCACTCTCTCCACTATTATTCACTTTAATAATGGAGCCTTGGGCTAATTTGATCAGAAACAGTACTGACATAGAGGGTTTTGAAATAGATGAAAATACAACATCTAAAATTCAACTTTTTGCAGATGATGTTCTAATTACATCAGCAGGATATAATTCTTCTATGCAGTCTCTATTTGATAAAATGATGAATTTTAAAAGTATTTCTGGTTTAATATTCAATGAAGAAAAAACTAAAATACTACCTATATATACACGAAAAAATATTCTCATTAGTGATTTTACTAAATATGTACCCAATTCAGGTCAGATAACTTATTTAGGTATAATACTATCTAAAGATATTAAATCTATTATATATAATAATTATAATACCTGTTTTCTTAATATACAAAATCTTTTTAATACCTGGAATAATATGTTTTTTACTATGGAAGAGAGACTTACAATTATTAAAATGATAATATTCCCCAAGATTTTATACTTAATACAATCAATAATACTTCCACCTACAAAAATAACTATCAAAAAACGGAATACACTAATGTTAAATTTCCTATGGGCACCTAATAGACCTAGGATTGCATTAAAGAAACATACTAATAGCTGGTCTCAAGGGGGTATTTCTTTTCCAGACTTTAATTTATATACTATCTCTTCTATTGTAAAAGTTATTACTTTATTAATAGATCAGTCATATGTTGCAAAATGGAAAGATTACTGGGAGCTAATTAGTATGCACTTCATGAAAATCTCCTTAACACATAAAAATATGATTGTAAATAACTCTATGTTATGGTTACTAAAGGAATTTTGTACTTCACCTATTACACCTAAACATATAGTTAGTTACCCATTAAACATTATTATTAGCTATCGTAACTTTATATTCATGCATCCTAAATATAGGGAATGGAATTTTATTATATTCCCTATAATGTATACTCGGGGTATGCTTTTGTCATCTACTTCTGAAGGAACCCATTTAGCTATAGATAATGATCTAAAGTACTGGTATCAGTTGATATCTGATAATAAAGTTAAAAATCTAGATTTCTTAAAACAAGAATTTGATCTAAGAGAAACTTGCTGGTTAGAGGTTCAGACCTTTAGACAACATCTCATTGATAAAATAGATCTAATGTCTATAACAGTTAAAGAATCTATTCCAACACTGATTGATTACTTGATATTAAATTTACAACATAAAGTTTCTGATAAAGGAAAGCTTTCATACATACATAAAATTATCAGACAAGAAACTTTTTACAGTGTAGATACCTACTGGAATTATTTCACTTCCATTAATGGGGACCCACCAAATCAACAAGATAAACAATATATATTGGAATCTGCCTACAAAACTACGTCTTCCATTGTCTGGAGACTTTTTACATGGAAATTTTTACATAGATCTTTTTATACACCTTTGATGATGAATAAAATAAATAATAAGGATAATCTATGTAAAAGATGTAATGTAGAAATTAATGCTGACTGGGCTCATATGTTTTATGACTGTATAAAAATGAAAGAATATTGGAAGTCAATTAATGAATTTTTGCAGGCTCTTTTTACAGATAATTTCATTATTTCTAAATCTCTTATATTATTCAACACACCTGTACCTCAAAGTGTTAAAAAGATTAAGCTTCCCTTGTTATGGTCTATTCTAGCAGTGGCTAGGAAAATAATAACCAGAAATTGGATTTCAGATACACCTCCTTCGTTCAATGAATTTAAAAATGCTATGAATATAGTGTGCCATATGGAAATAAACACAATAAGGTCAAGAACAACTAGGAAAACATCTTATTATATTGTATGGGATAATTTACAAAACCTGTTAAAAAAATCTTAACTTCAATAGCATGGTATTTTAGTTTAATTAATTGATCTGACTGTAGTGGATGTCTTTGTAAATACTTTGGTTGTTTTGTTGAATGTTATAATCATATCTATTTTAATTACTTGTATAAAATTGTTATGATATTTCTCTTGTATGTTAAAACAATAAACTTGTTTTAAAAAAAGAAACATAAGCTTAATGTGTTAGTGGGGGATGGAGCAGAATGCAACTTTAAGCAAGTAAATGATAAACAAAATATAAAAGCATGAAAGCACAAACTGGAGCAGTGGAAATGCTCCCATTATTGACCTACTACAGTTTAAGGTACCAGACTATTCAAAAATTTACCAGTAACAACGTTTATGGAAAAAACGCAATAATAAATGACTAAGGCTCAAAATCTTGCAAGAGTTCACACCTCTGTCACCACTGTGAATTAAAGTAAAAGGTGATGGTCCAGCAGGGTTTAAAATACAAATGGATAGCTTTTACAAGTAATTCTACTTTTGGAAACAGAAGTGCAGAATAACACAGAAAAACAATCTTTCCCCAGCTATTAATAAACAAGACTAAGGTCCCAGAACTAAAAATGTAAACAGATGAAACAGAGCAGAAAAGTGTGAAGTATTATCACATAGGTCAATATGTGCAACTCAAATATTTTTTAAATAATTAAAATAATTTAATTCTCTCCCTTTACTCTTTTTTCAAAAAGCTAGTTACTCCAGTTCCCCATCTCTCCAAGTCTTGGATAACTGACCAGTGAGAAATTCTCTGGGAAGGAGGGAGGGACCCCCTTTGCCAAATGCACCCCTGTTTAATGACTTTCCGATCCCATGTGTTTGAATGTATCTGGTGCTACAAAGGAATGTGTAGACTCACAGAGAGAGGGAGAAATTGACAGAGTGCGTTGGGGAGATGGGGGTGGGATCCTGAAGGGGCAAACAGACATTCTGACTTTTTGGACAGGCCTTCATTTTGAGAGGCTTTCTCTTTCTTTTTGGAGCTTCCTTGCCATTGCTTTTTAAAACACTGTTTGTTGACACCTTGCTGCTTGAATTTCTTTTTGAAAAAAGGAGCCAAGGTGAAAGGAAAATGTTATTATTTGCCTTAATAAAAGAAAGGTTGGAAGATTTAGATCACCCCTTGAATTAAATTTCTTATAGACAAAACAGAGCTTTACTGTCCAGGAGAGAATTTCAAATTTCAGTTTTACCATCTTCAGGAAGATTTTTGTGAATCTAACCAAGCAAATTTTCTCATTACTAGCCCAGAAGCAACAACCTTGGAGACCGTATCAGTAGTCATATGAACACTTTAAGGCATGTTTAATTACATTGGAAGCAGATAAAGTGTCATTCAAACAATTTTTCACCTCAGAAGAGGGAAGGTAACAGTTAACTTTTTCATTTTCTCAAAAGACAGAAGTAAAACAGTTTAACGTGAACTTAGCAGTTTAAATGTCTGAATGTTAAAGTGGCAAAAGAATATGCTTTCTTCACAAATTTGTCAAATGCTTTCTCATCTCTGTCAGATGGAATAGGATTAGCATTAGTCTAGCAGCAGTAGTTTTGGTAAGGGATATCACAGAAGGGTCTGATTTAGCATTACAAAAAAGGTGTATACTTACCATAACATTCCATCTGTGTTGTCCATTTTTATTTTACCTCAAATGATGGGGTTCGGATCCAAGACTTGGATCCACCTCAATCGCTTCTACCAGATCTTCAGATCCAAAACTCTCAAGCTCCTGCCTTTACCCACAATGCCCTGCCAACCTAACATACCTCAGGTCAAGTCTGCTGCCCCTAGATATAACAGGACCACCTGTTAAAGAAATTAACAAAGGCAGAAAGGAAAAAGGAAGTTGGAGCACAAAAAGGAACAGAGGTTCCTGTAAAACTCTTACATCTTTCCAGAAGCAAAGAAAGGGGGTAGGTTGCCAGAAAGTTGAGGAGGAATGAAAATGGATAACACAGATGGAACATTATGGTGAGTAAATAACTTTTTTGTCTGATATTGTCCTTTTCACTCATTCCTCAAATGATGGGACAGAGCCTCCAGATACCGGAACCTTGAGTGGCCCTCATGGAAGGAAGCCACTCTATTCCTGGAAACCAAATCTAATTTGCAATGAGCAATAAAGGTTGAGAATTAGTCCAAGTTGCAGCTGGACAAATGTCATCTAAGGAAGCCCTTGACCAAAAAGCTAAAGAGACCACCATAGACCTTGTGGAGTGGGGTCTAGGAGGTATAGGCAAGGATAAATCTTTTAGCCACAGACATTCAGTTAACCATTTGGCCAATATAGCTTTGGAAACTGTCTTGCTGAATCTGTTAAGAGAGAGAAGGAAACAAACAACTGGTCAGATTTCCTGAAGCCTTTGGTTCTACAGATATAAAAATTAAGTTGTTTATGCACATCCAGCAGATGGAGCATATACTCTCCCTTGTTTGAAAAGTTTGGAAAGAAAATTGGTGGATTAATGACCTGGTTAATGTTGGAAACAGTAACTACCAGTCCCACTCATGTACGGCAAAGTGCATGGCCCAAATGAAAGGAGACAAATTTAAAAAAACATAAGCCAGCACTAGATTCCACTGTAGAGAAATTTAATACAAAAATCTATGGGTAAGATTACCCATGTATGAAAATACAAAAAACAAACACCCAGAGAGTGGTACAGCATACTGGTTTCAGCATAAAGCCTTCATCAGTGCAATATTAGCATGCATCAACAGCGCGGGGAGAGAGGAACCATCTTGGAAACAGGAACTACCAGTCCTCTGCATGTACAGCGATGTGCACAGCCCAACTGAAAGGCGCCAAATTTGAAAAAACATAAGCAAACATTAGATTACACTGTAGAGAATGTTAATACAAAAATCTATGGGCAAGATTACCCATGTATGAAAATATAAAAAACAAACACCCAGAGGGTGATACAGCATACTGGTTTCAGCATAAAGCCTGATGAAGCCTTTATGCTAAAACTGGTATGCTGCATCACTCTCTGTTTGTTTTTTGTATTTTCATACATGGGTAATCTTGCCCATAGATTTTTGTATTAGAATTCTCTACAGTGGGATCTAGTGCTGGCTTATGTTTTTTTAGATCTGGTTAATGTTGGACTTAGAAGCTACCTTAGGTAAAAAGGACAGGTTAGTCCTCGAGGACACCCTGTCTTTTGTGGTAAACCAGGTAAGAAGGTATAGAAGATAGAGCCTAGAGTTCAGATACTTATTTAGCTGATGTGATAGCGACCAGAAAAATGATTTTTCAAGACAAAAATGTTAGACCTGCCCTGGCTGATGGTTTAAAGCAGGGGTGTCCAACCTTTTCAGTTGTAAGGGCCGCATTGAGTCAACAGAAATGGTCTGGGGGCCGACGGCAAGTGAGGACCAAAAAAAAAAAAAAAAGGTCTTTCATACAGAAGCAGAGAAGTAGCTCCGTATTTAGTTGTTTTTGATTGGCCCATATGCCAGGGTATGTGCTAATCAAAAAAAAAGCTAAGCGGAGGCTGGCCCCTGGCTGTATTCAATCAATAAATTAATAAATGCATAATATTTACCCTAAAATTCAATATCTCATTCTAATTATTAAAAAAAACAGTTAAATCTAACATCTGTAACTACATCAAAGCTAAGAAACAGCAAAAATATACTAAATGTGTATTTATTTTACAGAAGTCTCATAAAATGAATTTTAGGAGGAATAAAATGTTGCTCCTAAGAACCACTAAGCTCCAGTGTTGTTAAATATGCAGTAATAAAATGATACAAGTACAACATATTCCTCCTTTTCATAATGGCATGCATATGTGCCTCTGAAAACAGCTAGCAGAGTGATTCCCCCTGTAGACTACTTGAAAACTAATTGGCTGCCATAGCTAGCAGCTAGCAGCCATCAGAACTACAAATTCAGCAAGAATGAACATTTTTAAATTGTTATATTAGCGGACCGGAGTTCCGCTGTGGCGACCCCTAACCGGGATAAGCCGCCCTAAAAAGACACAACAACAACAACATATTCAGCACCTATTGCCAGCTGCCATTCATTAACTTGCATAACTCAAGTCTCAAATGTTGCTTAGTGGAGTAACACACAGCAGTGCAAGTGGATAGTGCCAGACTTTAAGCTTCTGATGAGCATTCTGTCATTACATCCCCCCAGTTATATTTAATAACAGTTCGCTTTCCTCAGTTCTGATTAGATAGGATATGCTTTTCCTTGCGTTGCCACTGTGCAGCACCATGTGGGTCTTAAATGTTTTCAGCTGTACAACATTTTGCACTCTCGACACGAGACTTAATTGGAATCAATCTTGGCACGCGATGAAGTCCATTTTGTGTGTTTGTGTTTGTGTGTGTGTATGTGTGCGCACAAGCACACACACACAACGCCCAGCAGTGGTAGTGCACGGGGCTACATTTACACTCAGAGTGGAACGCTGCAGTGCAGGATCCATGCACTGCCTTATCTGTCTACCAGTAATCCAGTTTTGCAAACTTTGTAATGCACCAGCCATTTTGCATCAGTGGATACTGGAGTTTTAAAATATTTAAAAATTATAACAGCTGTACTGTATTAGCTGAAAACTGCACTTTCAGTGGATGTACAGTACTGTGTTTATACAAGACAAACATGTCAGCTTACAGATTGCTTTAATTCTTTCAAATATATATATATATATATATATTGCTGCAGCTAAAAAAATCCCGGACTACAAGCAATGTGGTACAATATTGCTTAAATGGGTATGATATGGTAAATAAGTTTTTCAAAGTCACTTTTACAGGATAGAGGAGGAACTATCATTTGCTGTGAGAATAATGACTATTCAACAGGTACCCTTTCCCATCAAACCACACACACACTCACACACACACAAATAAGACTACATAAATTCATTAGTTTAGCAAACTTTAATGACAATAGAATTTGATCAGCCCAGTGAACTAAAAGGCATGTAACTTTTCAGACATGCACAAATTTAAATTCCTATTAGAATTAGAGCAAATCTAGCATCTGTTTTACATACACATACAATACATAATGATATTAATAGTGCATCTCTTTTTAATTAATGACATTAATTTCCTAAAAATAGCTTCAGCTCTTGAGTTACTTTCATTTGACCTGCTTTTTACTGAACTAGAATTAAACTGAACCTATTTTAGGAGCTTTTCCATTAATCTGCTATTAACAAAATAAGGTCTACTCTAACGACTTACCTGTTACTGCAGGAGATGTGTAGTCAGTGTATGTATTAATTAAATTAATAAATATAATAATCCCCCTTCGCCACGATCACAATCCTCTTCCTTCAAGCTGTTTATCACGAATGTATCTAGCGACGCAAAAAACGACCGGACGGTGCTTTGGCGCATGCGCAGACCAGCTGAAAGACGCTGGCATGAAAAAAAAGGGAAACAAGTACTGTGGCGCATGCGCACAAAAGCTAAAGGACGCGGACGTGAAAACACACGGAAAAAAAGTTTAATTATTACTTAACCGTTCTTAAAGGGTACTTAACAGGTCGCGGGCCGCATGAAAGAGCTCTGAGGGCCGCGGGTTGGACACAACTGGTTTAAAGGGAGTCTGGTTTAAGACCTGAAGAATAATAGTTAAATATGTAGGATCCTTTAAAGGAGGTCTGAGTAAAAAGGCTCCTTTGAGGAAGACTTTATATACTTTAGAAGAAGCTAAGGTATGAGTTATTTTCATCCAGATGGAAATTAGAAATGGCAGCTAACTGAATTTAATAGCTGAAAACATAGCACCTTCATTAAAAATTGATACTAAAAATTCAATGATAGAAGGCACAAGTACTGAAAAATTATCCATCTTCTTGCTAAGGGCTCAGAAAACAAATCTCTTCCATTTACTTTTGTAAATCCTTCTAGTAGAAGCTTTTTGAGCAGATGCTGGACCAGGCAGAAGAGACTGGGCAGTCTTGCAATCAATAGAATGGGAGAAATCATGCAATCGGTTTGACGCCTGTTAACTCCAGATGAGTCATCTCTGCCAGGTGTGACAGGAGGTCAGGAGTTGGATCCAGTATCCAGGGTGGATGTAGAAGGTAAGACTACAGGAAGGGGATCCAAATCTGACAAAGCCAAAAGGGTGCAATGAGAATGACTGTGTTCTTCAACCAGAATGCCTTCTCTAGAAATTTGGTGGGTAAGCACAGAGAAGATGAGAGGGTGAATAGCGGACTAGAACATCTCTCTGTGACTCCCTCATAGCATGGATCAGGCCAAAGCACTGCTGTCTTTGTTGTTGAGGGAAGAGTCAAATAGATCGCGGCATGACTCTCCCCATCGATGAACAATTCTCTCCGCCACTTTGACAAAGAGAGACCACTGGTGATGTATCAGAATGGCCCTGCTTAGTTTGTCCACAATTATATTGGGTTTCCCTGGAATCTGCATTGCTATTAGAAAGTGACTGGAAGAGATTGTTCATTGCCATACTCTCATTGCTTCTCAATAAAGTGGATACGTCTTGGTTCCTCTCAGTTTGTTGATGTACCAGACCACTGACATAATGTCCATCTAAATGGCAATTCTCCTGGATGGGAGAGCATCTTAAAAGGCCTGCAATGTGAGGAGAACTGCTTTAATTTCTAGGACACCGATATACATGTTGGCCTTTTCAGGGGACCAAGCACCTTGGACTGTCCTTCCCAAGTAGTGCCCTACCCCCACCCAGTTGGAAGGTGTCTGTCACTGTGGCTGTGAGCAGAGGGAGATGGACAACCTTCAGATAGTTAGTTTGAATGAATCCACAAAAGAATATGCCATTTGATTGCCTGTGTGATCTTGACTTGAGCAGTTAAAGGATGTTGAAGAATGAATCATTGAGTCAACAAAAGTCCATTGAAGAATTTGTATGTGAAATTTGGCAAGAGGAATGATGGTGATAGTAGCTGCCATGGATCCCAAGGCTTGTGATATTAGTCTTGCTGGAAGATAAGTATTTTGCATTATTTCCTGACCTGGGATCTCAGTATACTGACTAATAATAAATAATAAAAGAACAAGACAATATTCAGTAACTCTGCACAGTGACTACAGAGTTCAGAATCACAGGAAATATTTTAAAACAATGTTGCAGGGCAGTCTCAAATAAATACAGAAAACATCTAAACTAATCTTTACTATATTCCTATCTCTAAAAGAAACTATGCTCTGAATAACTTACTTACAAAGCAAATCAAATGCAGATGAGAAGTGCTGAAATGGATGTTTTCAGATCCAAGACAAGATACAAAATGCACAGACTCACTGTCTGAGATAGTTCTTAAATTAATAATACACATTACTGCTTGGTTAGCTGTGATGACATCACTCTTTGTCACCTGCCTTCAGTTCCCAGGCTAACAGAAACTTAGAATTTAGCAACTCTGTGTCAGAGGTGCATATCTCTCAGAAGTTTGCCTAGAACTGGAAGTTGTAAAACAGTTAAACACTTTTACATTTGAAACCTAGTAATTATTTCTGTTTCAAGACAATAGGAAAACCTCCAACTCTATAGATTGTGTCTGCTCTGAACTGAAACAGAGATAACAGAATCGTAAAACAAATTATATTTATTTTCTTGAGGTTTTGCAAGTTAACTCTGCATGTACCAACTTCTACCATTAAAACACACATCTGCACAGGTATATAGCTTATACATATTTCTGCTCTTTTCCAGCAGGGTACACTGTGGTTACAATCTTGAAGCTCAGTACATAACATACAGTTCAACACATGCTTCTGCACCAGTAATTTAATATAAACATAACATATAGTTCTCTTAAATTTGTAAGACAAGCCTATGGATCATATTAATATTCACAAATGACATATGATTGTTTACAAAATTCCATATAGCTGGGCTGACAGCCTCACAGAAGCACTCAGAATCCCAGCAGTCTTAAGTGAGCTAACACCACTGCCATGCATTTGGTGAACACCATGTGGACTGTAGTGATACCAAAGGGTAGTGCTCTGAACTGATAATGACTGGCTCCCAGCTGAAACTGCTGAAATCTTCTGAAACATCCATTCATTTCCATGTGATAGTACACATCCTGAAGATCTATCGAGCACATCCAATTTCCTTTTACAGTAGTAGCAAAATGGACTGAATCATGACCATCCAAAACTAAATATTACACAAACTAATTTAGTTTGCTGAGATCCAGAATTGGTCTTAAGTCCTCTGTCTTTTTTGGCACCAAGAAGAATATTGAATAGGTTCCAGATCCTCTCTGGTCTGGGAGGACTTCTTGGATGACTCTTTTTCTAACAGATTTTTTTTACTTCTAGTGTCTCTGCTTCCCACTGACTGGGTGGAACATTGGGGATTCTTTTCATTTTGGTTGGGAAGGGTTAGGGAAAATGTTATAATATAACCTCTGGATATGATTCTCTTCACCTAGGAATCTTTTGTTATGGATAGCCAAGGTCTCTGGTGCAGAGACAAGTGTCCCCCAACTGCCTCCAAAAGGAAACAGTCAGGCCTTCCTTCAGGAGTGCTGGTAGGGCTTATCCAAGAAGGAATCCCGGAAGCCCTGATTTTGTGGGGCATGTCTGCCACAAGGACATCATCTTCCATTTGAGCAACCCCCTCTGCCTCTGAGGGAACAATCTTCACATAACTCTTGAAAAGGACCGTAGGGTTTACAAAACCACAATTTTCTACCTCCCTGTTGATTCCTTGAGAAATGTCTTTTGGGAGTTGAAAAATGAATGCCCATGGTAGATAGGGTCTTTTCCTCTTGCTCACATCTGAACAGTATGTCCTTTATCTTGGGGTCAAACGAAGAAGATCCAACAAAAGGTGTCACTGATGAACAAAGACCTAAAGGTCTCCAAAAAAAAATCACATAGTCACATTCGGGCATGTCTCCTAATGGCTATGTCTGAACACGCCACCCATGAGGTACCTTCCGCTCCATGGGAGATCAGCCTCATGGACACATTAGAAACAGACTGAAGGGCAGCCATTTGCAAGGGGATTTTATTTTGGTCCTTAGCAGACACAGACCCAGAAAAAGATTTGGAGAGCTCTTTGGTCAAATTTCTTTGTAATCTTGTAAAATGTGCCAGATAATTTGGCGAGCAGAGTGCAAAGGTTTTTGAAGCATACACATGCCTACCAAATCTGTCCAAGGCCCTAAACTCCATCTAAGGGAAATGGACAGGAGAACCCTGTTTTTCAAGTTATTTCTTGGTGGCTGTTGCCACAACTATGGCATCAATTGGACTCCCTTGCTCCAGTGTACCTGGTCCTTAGGGGATCTAGAATTTTGTCAGGTCTTTTAGGTATTGGCTCTAAATTATCTAGCTCCTTCCATGCCTGGCAAAAAACAAACTCTAGAAGTTAATCAGCTGGGGGAGTCACCCAAGTAGTAGAAATGGAATCTAGTTGCCTCCCTTTAAATGTTCTCTTCTGAAGGACTTCTTCAGTAGGGTGGTCTGCAGACATATCAGAAGAGATGAAGATGTCCTAAGGGACTGACTGGAGACTAGATTAGGCTGGCTGTCCTAATGGAATGGATGGACAAGACTCAGAGCATTGAACTGGAAGAGGCAAAGTTGTCTGATCTTCATAGGAGATTACTAGGCTAACAGCTTAAGGGCCCTTACAAGCCTAGCCAATATAATCCAATTGTACCCAATATATGGCCCCTAGGGGCAAGAGGATGGCACATATTTATGCCTGTGCATTGAGTATCTTACAGATTGCCCCTAACTATAAGGGACATAGGCACTACCCTAGGTGTGAATTTGTGATTCCTCATCCATTGATCCAAACTGCATTTGAAGAGTGCCAGGGAAAGTCTCTGCCTTATGTGAATAAAACCTGTTCCAAAGAAGGGGCAATCTCTGACAAACATATCTGTCTCTCCAGCGTGTTTTGTTTAAGTAGCTGACTAAGTTTACATCTCAGGATCAGGTGACCCTTGTGCTGTTTGACTTGTGGATATGTAGCAGTTCCATCAGGGCTGGATATGTGAGTGCCCTGTTGGTCAGGCATAGGTCACCCCTTAGTAGTCGGTAGCAGACAGATTAAAGTGATAGGGCTTTTAGTCTATCCACATAGTTCATATTGTTTACACCCTGTATTTTCTTTGAGAGAACCTATGAGGTCACTCCAGCTGCTGTAAGTGCCTAGTCAAGTACATGCCAAATGGTACACTGTACTTGATTATTGGTCTAATGAGGGCTGAGTACAGCGGGACTATAATTTCCTTGGATCTGGAAGGCATACCTTTACTTATAAGTTTGTATAAATAAAAAGACTTCCTCACCACTGTGGACACATGGCAGTCAAGGGTCAGGCTATTATCTATCTGTGTATCTATATCTCTCACTTCTGAATCTACCCTAAGGGGTGTGCTATTTATGTTGTAATTTGCAGAGGTATTTGACTTCCCAAATGGCACGATAATGCATTTTTTTACATTTAGTTTTATGTCATAATTCTGGCACAAATCATTTGTCTGATATAGACCCTCCTGAAGGATATCTACATCACTGGGGAATTCAGTGATTGCCTCCAGCTTGCAGTCTTTATCAGCCTTTGTCACCCAGAGGCCTTCCACATTTGCTTTGACTTCAGAAAAGTATATGCTGAACAAGAGTGGTACCAGTACTGAGCCCTGTGGCACACCACTAATAACTGGCCTCTTGCTGAATCTGGATTAACCCACTTTAACCATGTGTCCTGTATGTGAGCCTACTGACTATCCATCTGCTGTCATAGGGATTTATGCCCAGTTTTGTGACTTTATTTATAATACTTGAATCGGGAATTGTGCCAAATGCCTTGGCCAGGTCAAGGTAGGTGGTATATACTGTTTTACCCTCATCCATGGCCTTAGTGACTTTCTCAAAAAATCCACCAGATCCAGTAGGCATGACCTGCCCTTGACAAAGACAAATTGGGTTGGGTCCAGTGTTTGGAGGTCTACTACGTCATTATTTATAGGTCCATGATTATGTTTCCATGGCCTTACATATAAGACTATTTCAACTTATGGGTCTGTAATTTCCTGGGTCAGTAAATGATCTCCCTTTATGCAGAGGGATACTATCCTCCACTCTATCATGGCAAAACTAGTCCAGATGCTGTGGTTAAATATAGGGCCTAATAGGCCTAAGTCCTAATTGGAGGGGGCAGGGATGTTCTTTCTCTAGATAAAGAGAAGGGCCTCTCCACAACCCCGAAGGTGGAACACCTAGGTGAAACAGAAGTTGGCAGCAAAGGAGATGGTCATTTCCAAACTATAGACTCCTGCAATCCCATCAGTACTCCACATGAGTTAGGAGTCGGACCCAAGCTGTCCAATGCCAAAGCCCTGAGGGGGAGAGAGGGCTCCAGAAACTTCAGAGTCAATTCTAACCTCCAGGATCCAGTGCCAATGTGTTGGCTTTGAGTCCTCCAGTTCCAAAAGGCTAGGGCCAGGTGACTCAGGGAAGTCACTGACCTGAAAAACAGACAGTCTTCTGATCCGATGGGGACACCCCCCAGGGGTATCGGATCTGAGACCTCCAAAACAGAGGGTTGAATCGGAGAAGGAGAGACCACGGGAGAGGTGGACTAAGGCCAGCTCATGGATTCAGTAGGAGTTAGAATGGGGGGAACCCCCATCTGAATCTGAGCTCTGAGAAATTTCATTATCTTATCCACATCATCCTCAGATAAGCATCTGGAAGACCTAAGCAAAGACATGGAGGATGTAGGTCTGGAATGCTTACATGGAGATCCATCCAAAAAAGATGAAGGGAGCTGTGAACTGACAGGATCTGGTAGGAGCAGAGAAGTCCGGATCCAAGAAAACTTAGTCTTAGAACCAGTTGGACCCAACTTTTTTGCATCTTAATAGGAGGGTCCGATGAAGGATCTGATGAGGAAGAGCAGTCTGGGGAGTTCTTGCATGACACTTTTTCCTTAGTAGCTGAGTCTGGATTCCCCTTGTCTGTTTTGTTGGATGGGGTTTGAGCCCCAGTTTAGAAGCAGAAGAGGAAGAAGGAAGGAGGAAGGAGGCTCTTCAGCTCCAATGTATTCCTATGGTTATCAAGAGCTCTGGAGGTGAATTCACAGCAGATAGATCAATCCTCGTCAAAGTGTGTTGGTCCTAAATAATAAACATGTCCCCTGTGGGCATCTGAGTTTGGCATTTTATACCCATAGGTAATGCAGTTTTTTGAAAGCATTAGGCTTGTCAACCATTACTACCAGGGAAGAACAACTGCCTAAAGGCTAAGAAAAAATAACTACCAGCAATGGTAGTGAAAAAAGTACTTTAAAGAGTAAATTCAAGTTAAAAGAAAGGAAAAAAATACCAACAATGGTACTTTAGAGAGGTGCTGGAAAATCAGTAGCTAAAATAAGATCAGAAGCTACTAAAATCAGAAAGGAACTGATAATGGAAGTAGGAGAATTAAGATTAAATATGGTAAGTTTTCTTATATGTAACACACAAAATAGGTAGAAACTACTCCAAAAGCTCAAGAGCGACAGGATCTGTGTCTGAAGCTGAATGGTGGCAAACAAGATCTGAGGTATGTTATGTTGGCAGGGCATTACAGGTAAAGGGAGGAGCTCCAGAGTTTTGGATCCAAATATCTGGTAGAAATAGCTGAGTCAGATCCAGATCTTGGATCCAAACCCATCAGTTGAGGAATGAATGAAAAGGACAACATCAGATCAAGTATTTGTGGTTCTGAAGTGCTCTTTATAACCTTTCAGACTTCCAAGGGGAGGAGGTCAGGAAGGTCAGGAAAACATTTTATAAAGCAGTTAAAACAGGAGGAACAGCTGCAGACCAAGAAGTATCCAACTGTAAATCATAATAAATTTGCTGGGCAACAGGAATTCCATTCTGATCCCACTAAATAACCTCTTTCCAATAAACAAAAGGTCTCAGAAAAAGAAATATATGCTGGGGGAGCTTGAAGCAACACTTTCCTCAGAATCTGAATCTTTATGAGCACAACATCCTCCTTCCACTCCCTGCTCTTCTGATTGAAATCAGAGTCAGAAAGAGAAGGAATTGTTTTATTTTTCTTTTATGAATTGGAAGCAAGGTGAAGAAAAGTAGAAATTAATTCCCCAGAAACTCCTAGTACATCTTCCTAGTGCATTGAAACAGAAACAGGAAAAGCCAAGCGTATTACCTTTTTTTTTATTTTCCTGGGAAATGTTCTGGAAAAGGACCAACCTAAAGCAGTCACATTAGTCTGGAGCTCAGGCTCCCTTTCCTGGCTATGTGGTAAACTTTCGCACAACCCTTTTGCCTAGACTGACAAGAGTGGTTCTCCCTTGCCTGAGGTTGGTGACCCTATGACCACAGAGGGCATGTCTATTCCCCTGGTATTTGGTGTATGAAGGTGATACACCAGAGGAAAACAATGAGTGGTATAAGAAACCAAATATGTTCACAGCAGTCACCTACCAGCCAATGAGGCAAAACCAGAGCTGGCCTAACACCCAAAGGCTCCCTGACAATAGTCTTCTTGTGGACAGAGAAAGAACTGAAGAGATCAGTAACTGCTCCAAAGGTTCAGCTATGCACTGGGATCCAGATGGAGAGATGATAAAGTCATCAAGTAAAGGACAGTAGTATTGCTGGAATTGAATTCATCTTCAAGTCTTGATGAGTACCCTCATGAGATGGACAATGTTTTCACAAATTCTCATCAAGATGACACTGATATACAGAAAATATTTTATATAGCATACATCATGGACAGAAGGTGATTAAAAAAAAGATAGTTGGGTACACAAGTCCCAGGATAAACAAGTGCCCAATCCTGGTAGGCATACTGGTGCCAGGAATGGAAAAAATGACAGTGTAGAATCCTCAAAATACAGAAACATTCCTGCAATGGGGTTAGGCCAGGCTCATATGAAGGATGTCCCCCTGTTGTAGAAGGAAGTAGTAGTCCACAAAAATCACAAAAACTGACAAGCAAAAAAAAGAGCCATAAAGATGATACAGAGGACAATTGAGAATAAGAAATTATATATTGCTACTATTATGCAAGAAGTCCAGAATTTTTGGACAGAGGACATACAAAATGATTAAAAGAGAAATTAGAGGAAAGAAAAATGCTTGCACAAGAAAAACTGTCAAATGCTTCAAATGCAAATTTGTGTTCATTAATACAACAGATTCACAAAAAATATTAAATAGACCAAGAAACCTTGGGACAGTTGAAGAAGCGACTGAAGAAGTGTAAAAATATAAAGAACAAAATCTAGTGATTTTGGAAAGGTGTAAAAAAAGAAATATGGACATGGGAAAGAAACATAGATCTAATATGGTGTAATATTTATCCAAAGATGAAAGCTAAATTAATCAATACAAAAAGCAGCTCCAAAGATATTCAAAGAGAAATGCATGCAAAGGCATCCAGATATGGAAAATTTTATAACACAAAAATTATGAAAACAAAGGGGGAAAATAGACAAGAGGATTAGTAATGTAGAAGTTAAAGAAATAGAAAGTGAAGTTATGGATTACTTGCAAAGTGGAGGATTTAGTGTAGAAAAATCTAACTCTGATATGATCACTACATGACAGAATAATGAATCCCCCAAATCAGAGAAATCAGTGGAGTGGGAAGCATCCCATCGGTTGTCATATGAAGATACTTTGTAGCCTTCAGTAGGAAACCAGTACAAAAATTCAGTTGGAGTTGCACAGCAAGGGAAGGAACAGGAAACTGTGGCAACTCTGACTTAGTCAATGCCGTGGAGTGATAGGCCAGTGCGTTCACAGGTTCATAGGGGTATACTAGGCCAACAGCCCTGGAGCCTTTACAAGCCTAGCCCAAAGGAGTGCCCTGACATTTTGCCACCTGATGTTAGTTCCCAATGCCTCTATCAAGTAGAACCACTGGAGTGATCCCCGGGGTGAACTTTCTATTTCCCATCCACTCATCAAGATTTATCTTGAAGAGGGCCAGTGAGTTGCTCTGCTTGACATGTATGGGAAGTCTATGCCAGGGCATGGACAGTCTCTGAGTTATGAACCTGTCCCCCCAGCATGTTCTGTTGATTGTGGTAATGAGGTTGAGGTCTCTGGAGCATGTGGTGTGGAGGGAATGAGATTTCTTTAGATGTAGCATTTCTAACAAAGCTGGGTCAGACATGGCTTTTTAAGTCAAGCAGAGATCGCCTCTTAGCAGATGATATGAGACAGAGAACAGCTGGAGGTTTTTTGAGTCTGTCCATGTTGGACATGAGTTTAAGGCCTAAGATACTCTTCATGAGGTACTTTTCTGGCCTCTGCAGCTGTTGCAGGTGTCTAGTGAGGTACATGCAAAATGAGGCATTATACTCTATGACTGGTCTAATGAGGGAAGAGTAGAGAGAGATGATGACCTCTTTCTTCCTGGATGCAAAAACCCTTGGTAATGAGATGTTCCACATAGAAGGACTTTCTGACCACAGTGGCAATGTGGTGGTCGAAGGAGAGGTTGCTGTCAACCTGTTTCTCCAGATCTCTTATAATGCCTTCAGTGTTCAGTGGGCTCTCATCGATGTGGTAATTAGTGGGAACTGAGTTTTTCTCAAAGGGCACGATGACGCATTTTTTGGCATTAACCTTAAGGCCATGGTTTCAACACCAGTCATTGGTCACAGTGATACCTTTCTGTAGGATATCTGCATCACTTGGGAAGTTACTAACGGCTCCCAGCTTGCAGTCATCTGCGAACATGGTCAGCCAGAGTCCCTCTGTGTTGGCCTGGATTTCTGAAAAGTAGATGCCAAGTAGGAGAGGACCCAGGACCGATCCCTGTGGGACTCTACTCGTGACTGGTCGGCAGTCTGACTTGGAGTCCGCTACTTTCACACTGTGGATTCTATCTGTGAGCCAATTTGCAACCCACCTAATGATATAGGGGTTGATGCCTAGTTTGGTGAGTTTATCAATAATTTATCATTTAATCAATGAGGAATGGTATCAAAGGCCTTGGCCAGATCGAGGTAAGCTGTATGAACAGTCTTGCCCTCATCCACAGCTCTGATGACTGACTCAAAGAAGTCAGCCAGGTTGAGTAGCCATGATTTACATTTCACAAAACCAAATTGTGTGGGATCTAGAGTTTGGAGATTCCCTATATCCTTGTTAATTAGTTTCATGATGATGCACTCCATAGCCTTACATATCAGACTCGTTAGGCTAATGAGGCATTCATTTCCAGGGTCTGTAGTCACTCCTCCTTTATGGAGAGGGATGACTGTAGCAGTGAGCCATTCAGTAGGGACAAAGCCTGAGGTGAGGCTGTGAGTGAACAGGGCACATGGCTGTGGTGCCAATTCACTTTGTAATTCATGTAGAACACAGTCAGGGATATTGTCAAGACCCATGGAAGCTGTATTCTTGGTCTTGAACAATGCAGCTTTAACCTGTGCTGCAGTAATGCTGGGTGCCTGACATTCTTCTGATATTGAGATTGGTCCTTTAGGGAGGAAGGGGTAAAGTTGGCACTGAATCTGTCAGCCAGTATGTTGGCAATATCTGTTGTCTCAGTGTAGGAGGTACCATTGTGGAGTAACTCAGAGCAAATCTGGGTATTGCCATGGAGATTCTTGATATAACTATAGAAGGCTTTGTGGTTGTTTTTAGTGTCTGCTGCAATTCTGCCTTCATAGCTTGCTTTGGAGGTTTTGATGGGAGATCTCAACTTTTTGTTGAGCCTAATAAGAGAATTTTTTCCAGTCTTGGGACCTCACCTTTTTTCTTCAACAGTTTATTCCTTCTGTTGTAAAGTTTATTAATGGCAGGGGACCACCAGATTGGCTTCCTTTTTTTGGAGGAGAGCATCTTGGTTCTGTTGGGTATGGCTAGTTCAATACATTTATGTACGTGTTCATACAGTGCAATGGTGTATGATTTGGCAGTTGGGCATCTATTTTCCATTCGCATGGGTGCCGTGAAGATAGCCACCTCTGTTTTTAGGAGTCCAAAGTCAGCTTTGGAGAAGTTTTTCATGGTGGATACCTTTGTGGGGGATGTGGGTGAGATGTGGATTTCCATGGTGATTAGTTTTTGGTCAGATCTAACTGGGGAGGAATTGACTATTGGTGTAGAGCAATGGCTGCCCATGTTAGTAATAACCAGGTCAAGGATGTTGCTTCCTCTAGTGGGGGTAAGAATGAGCTGGTCCAGGGCATTGGAATTGATGAATTCCAGGAAGCGTTGGGCCAGTGCATTGCTGCATGAGTAGTTTTCCAGGTTGATGGAGGGGTAGTTGAAGTCACCTAGTATAAGTGTTGGGTTGGATCTTAATAGTTTCTAGGGTGCTTAGGAATGTGGAGTGAGAGTCTTGGGACATGGTTGGGGACCTATAGCAGGCTATGACCTAAATTGTCGTCATACCCAATGTTAGTTGTATCTGGAGTATCTCAGCTGTGCTATGCTGGGCTACTAGTCTGGAGGTGTGCATATCCTTTATGAATATGGAGACACCACCACCTTGGAGCTTCAGTCCATGTTCTGGGGCCCAAAGGTGTGGAATGAGTTATAGCCTGGTAGCACAGGGGTGCTTTCTGCTACTTTAAACCAGGTCTCTGTTACAGCACAAATGTTGATATTCTCCATTTTGAAGAGTGCTTCGAGTGAGTGCATCTTTAGATTTAGACTTCTTGCATTGAGCAGCATGACCCTCAGATTGCATTTATTTATAGCTGTTGTAAAATTTAAAGTTGCACTACACTATTCAGGTAGTCTGTACCTTTACTCAATGAAAACACTGAGATCAGTTCAGCTGTTAACGACATTCACTCTGCATATGAAGCAGACATTTAGTTTAACAATAAAAGATATATACAAATAACAAAGCCGTACTTCAGCTTACAGCATCAGATCTGTAAGGATAGGAAAATCAAAGTCTCCCATACAAAAGAAAAAGTCCCAATCCTTATAGTGCCTTTTCTGCCTGTATCAGCAGTTTAGAGACTTTAATAAGTCTTTCTTTTGAAGCTGGTTGCTGACAGTTTGTTTTCCATATTTCAAACATTCTGTTCCTGAGGGATAACTCCTCGGCCTTGCTCTTATCTTGCACATCTATTGATGAGAGACAGCTGCATACAAGAGTTTGTCTTGACCTGCTTGTAGATAATCACAAACTGCATAGTTTATAAAAGATAAAATATTTTACTTCTGACTCCTAATAACAATGAATGCCAAGCTATATGTTTTTGCCAAGTGCACTCTACAAACTGAAATGCAGATTATTTATTTTACATTTTCAGAATAAAATCCACTGAAATCTATTTTAACCTGTTCGTTACTCTCACAGCTGTTACGGTGGCAATTTGGTCTTTGGACCACCACCTAAAAAGGCACTATAGGGGTGGCAAAAGCCTTAGCCAGTACTCAGAAACCCAGGGGTGACAGATGCAGGCCATCTCTGGTAAAACATCGAGGTCTGTCAATCATGTCATCCCAAGAAGACAGATACTGGATCTCCTTAGAATGACACCAGAAACTTAGCCAGTTGTTTAAGTCAATCATTTTCTGTTTGTACTGTGGTATCATTCTGGGTGATGGCAGGATGCTGCTCAGGGCTAGGGTAATACCCGCCTGGGCTACATAATCTGAGCGACCATATCTCTTTTCATGTAGTCCAGGGAGGTGTATCTCAGGTCATTCACACCCACATGGACAATGACAGAGTCATACTTGTACTTGTTGTGGAGTGACCTGAGTGTGTATGTGTTGGATTCTGGCACCTGATAGACAGCTGACTGTTACCTTTTCCTTATTCAGTCTAGTGACTGGAACATCAGTGTGCCTCATTATTGAGTCACCTATGATTATTGCATTGGGCAAACTGTTTTGTCTTAGGGGTTTAGGTTGAGGAGCACACTGTGTAGGTGAAATATGTGTCTTGTTGTTTGTGCTGTGTTGTACTGGTCAAGTGCGTTTCTGCCTTGGAGGTCTCTGCTGTTTGGGTAAATTTCTATTGAGACCCTCCGCGAAGGTGGGTGTGTGGTTTGCGTTTTTATGTGAAGGCTGTGATGGTGGGTGTTCTGGAGGGCTATGTGTTACATGTGGTGTGGTGCAGGTGTTGACCTTCTCCTCTTGACCAGCTGTTCCGATCTTGGCTCGAGAGTGTATGGCTTCCAATCTGGAGACATAAATGCATCTCTCACAAGTCTGAGTGTAGGGAGATAAGAGGAGAGGGTTGTCAGTGTACATGAGGAAGTTGCTACACTGCCTCAGAATGCCCAAGTTCACCAGGTTAATAGGAGAAAGCACAGGGAACTGACCTTTAGACATGCCAGGAGGGATGGTCATCATTATGACCATCATCATTGCTCCTATATGAAAAAGCGATGGATGACACAGGATAAAGCTGAACACAATATGGCACAGGAAGATGTTCTGGAATTTTCTGTAGAATATCTGCAGGAAATGGAGAACAAAGAATGTGCCCTTAATTTAGAAGAAAATGATCTAAGGGAAGAGTTGCTTGATTTAATAGCGATGGATTGACATATTTAGCTCGATGAAAGAAATAGACTACAGAAAGTCAATAAGTCCCAAAATGTTTGAAGACTGATAAAACAAATGAATGCATTAATCAAGACTGTTCAGAGAAATTCATGCAAATAACAGAAGTAAATAGGATATATTACTTTGCAGCTAAATTAATAGATAAAAATCTTAGCAGAAAAACACAGGGCATTAAGGGAAAGGAAGAGGAGAAATTAAATGGCATTGTGGAAGTATCGAATAGAGAAAATTATGAAACAATTAAGACAAGAAGTGTTGCTGTTAGAGTACAGAAGAGGGAACAGATCAACAAAAATACTCAGAAAGATAGATACGATAAAAGCAACATAAAGTATAAGAGATCAGGATTTAACGTACACTATTGCAAATAATAAATTAAAGATAGTAGCACAGGCAGAAAAACTTAGAAGATATGTAGATACATTTATTTATTTATTAATTATTTGTTGACTAGAAAAGTCCGACTAGGACAGAGCATATTTTCAGAGGAGGCCTGGGGAGAAACACTCCAAACACGTGTTTGGAATGTGGGAGGAAACCAGAGTACCCGGAGGAAACCCACACGAATGTAGGGAGGACATGCAGACTCCACACAGAAGGCACCCCAGCCAAGAATTAAACCAGAGACTCTCTTGCTGTGAGGTGACAATATTAACCGCTGCACCACTGTGCCACCCAATACATATAAAGGAAAGGTACAAAATAAGCAATTTACTGATGACCCAAAAAAGTTTTATAGAGAATTGGAAAACAAGGCAAAAGGAACAGAAACACCACAAAAAAAAGAAGAAATAGATACATTTTGGAGAAATATCTATGAAGATCATGTGGAACATAAAAAAGATGCTGAATGGATAGAAGAAACTTTTAAGTGCAAAAAAAAAAAAAAAAAAATTACCATCAGGATCTACACATTCAACATCAGGGAGATATATTTCCATAAGAACAAGGTACCTGGTTAAGGTGAGAGACAAAAAATATAAGAAATGGAAAAGAGGCTGAACTACAACTTTGAAAACTGAAATAAACAAGATGGACAAATTAAGCATAGTATGAGACAAGATCAAGAAAAACTGAAAAATGTGTGCAGATTCTAACATTTATTCTGATAAATTCTAGATGTATTTACAAAGTCTTATGCAAAACAGTTTGGCTCCACAAGAGGGTAATAGAGTTGTTCCAGTGATGTCCGGGTAACCTCAGATACTAGAATCAAAATTGATTATACTGAAAAAGAACTATGCAAACTGGATCCAAACAAAGCACTGGGAGGAGACAGAATAAGTAACAATGACCTGACAACAAGAAGAACCATTCACCACATCATCTGCCTTGCTCTAGTAAGTAAGTTACTGTTTCTGCATTTTCTGTGTGTTTCTACCAAAAAAACAAAAAAAACAAAAAAATAATCCTTGTTTTCCCGCCTTCCTCGACTAGTTTAGACCAGTTTACAGGCATTGCTGTATTCTGGGCTGTGGTGTAGTTCCTGTGTTGTCCATTACCTTACTTGGATAGAAGGAAGTTTCTTTGCTCACCAGTGGGAGTAGGGAGCCTTGAGCAGCCTACCTGTCCTTGGGGGAAGTGACCTCAGCACAAGAAGCTGTAAGTAATTGGTTGTTTGGGACCATTTCCAGATCTTTTGTAGTTCACTGTTTAAAATCCGCATTTGCACGGCTTTGTGTGGTCGTACGAATAGTGCAGCGCCGGTTAAACTTTTTCTGGCTCCGCCAAGTGTGTTCTTCAAATTTTCCCTTAAGGAAGCTCTACTCTTAGTATAACCAGACTACTCACTGTATTATAAGTCTAGCACTTGTTCTCAATACTTCTCTACTAAGTAAGCACTCTCGTACTAAGTAAAGCACTACATCTACTTACCACCCCTGTGAATACCCACTTCCCTTAAAGTTATACCACTCCCTTATACTGTTCTAGCATGTCGAGTGGTAGATTACTGGCGTCGTCTCCAGTTCAGCTGGTCAATCTGGGCATCTTGAGACAATGCTACAATTGTCTCATGTACACAGACAACCCTCTCCTCCTCCCAACAAACACAAATACATGTGAGAGATGCAACTATATAGCCAAACTGGAGGCTGAACTCTCTCATCTCAGGGCTGGCATGACCAGACAGGAGGAGATGGCAACCACACACACAACAATCCCAGTCCCACATAGACCTACCACAACTGCAAACCAAACACATAAAAACACAAAGACATACTCGAGGCTCTAATAAAAACTTACCAAAACAACAGAGGCTCCCAAAGCAGACATCCAAAAATCCACCACCTCAAAACAAAACACATGCAACACATACTTCAATAAATCAGTGTGTCGACCAATCGCAGCCCTTAAGGCCAAACACCTTGCCTGATACACTAGTAATAGGTGACTCCATAGTCAGACACACTGATGTCCCACTGACCAGGCTGAACAAGGAGAGGGTGACTGTGAGCTGTCTATCGAGCTAGGATCCGCCACATAACACACGCACTCAGGTCACTCCAAAGCAAGTACAAATATGACTCCGTCATTGTCCATGCTGGTGTGAATGACCTGAGACGTACCTCCCTGGACTACATGAAAAGAGACAAAGAGGAGCTCTCCGATTATGTAGCCCAGGCTGGTATGACCCTGACCCTGAGCAGCATCTTGCCCTCACCAAGAATGATACCACAATACAAAGACAAGATGATCAGCTTTAACAATTGGCTCAAGTACTTGTGTCATTCTAAGGGGATCCAATGTCTGTCTGCCTGGGATGATATGTTGGACAAGCCATGCTGCTAAGGGATGGCTTACACCTGTCACCACCGGGCTTCCGGATATTGGCTAAGGCTCTTGCCACCCCCATAGTGCCTTTTTTAGGCAAGGCTCAAAAGACAAACCCACCTCCTTAGAAAACAAAAATGGAAAAAACTAAGGGTAATGCTGCTCAACGCCAGAAGTCTAAATCTCAAGATGCAGGCACTTGATGCACTCCTCAGCATGGAGAACATTGACGTCTGTGCAGTAACTGAAACCTGGTTCAAGGCTCCTGAGAGCACCCCAGCGCTACCAGGCTATACCTCGTATCATGTTTTTCGGCCCCAAAACCCGGGCTGAACCACAAAGGGAGGGGGGAGTGCCCATATTCATAAAGGACACCCACACCTCCAGGTTAGTAGCAACACATGAAGCATCAGAGACCATACAGGTGCAACTAACCATAGGCAAAACTGCTATACAACTGGTAGCATGTTACAGACCACCCTCCCAATCTCAAGAACCCCACTCAGCCTTCCTGAAGACATTGGAGGATATGAATGTATCACAAAATACCATCATACTGGGAGACTTCAACTACCCAAACATAGATTGGGTACATTATTCTAGCCCTAATACCCTAGTCCAAAGGTTCCTGGAATTCATAAATTCAAATGCACTGGAACAACTAGTCACCTCTCCCACTAGGGGAGATAATATACTAGACCTGATCATGGGGACAAAATGCTCCACACCGGAAGTATACCCCTCACTAGTGAGATCTGACCACAAACTAATCACCCTGGATATACATATCCCACCTCCACCCCCAGCACAAACGACCACAGTGAAAAACTTCTCAAAAGCAGACTTCACTCTTCTTAAGACTGAGATGGTATCCTTTAAGCCCACTGTGCCAGTGGATACCACATCCCACAATGCCGAATCCTTCACAAATGCTTTCTATGGACATCTCCAAGAATGCATGGATCATGCAATCCCAAACAAATCCAAGTCCCTCTCCACCAAATGTAAGCATCCTGTCTGGTGGACCTCAGCCATAAACAAATTGTATAACAAAAGAAGGAAGCTACTGCACGTCAGAGCGAAATCCCATGAAGGGAAGACATTTCTGATCAACATTAGCAGAAAACTACGTTCTCTCATAAAAACATCCAAGGCAAACTTTGAGAGAAAAATCGCTAAGGACACTAAAGATAACCACAAAGCCTTCTTCAGCTATGTTAGAAACCTGGGCGGAAACCCTCAGATATTCTCAGAGTTGGTTCACAACACAAAAAATACACTGAACCCACAGATATTGCTAACATTCTGGCTGACAGGTTCAGTGCAAATTTCTCGCCTCCTTCACCCCCAAAAGAAGAAATACTTATCCCAGCTGAATGTAATCTCCCTGTCATCTCAGATGTCCAAGTGAGAACCGCCCTAAACAAAGCAAAAAACACAGCATCAATGGGAGCTGACGGTATCCCAGGGTGCGTGTTATGTGAACTCCAAGAGGAGCTAAACCCACACATAAAAATGCTATTTAACCTTAGCCTTACTTCGGGATATGTACCTGAACACTGGCGTACAGCAACAGTGGTCCCACTCCACAAGGGGGGTGCCTCTACAGACCCTGGAAACTACCGCCCCATAAGCTTGACTAGCCTGGTCTGCAAATCTATGGAAAGAATCATTATGGAACTCTTAAACGGAGACATAGGGGACCTACAGACGCTTGACCCCACCCAGTTCGGCTTTGTAAAGGGCAGATCCTGCCTTTTAAACCTGGTTGACTTTTTTGAAACAGTCACTAGAGCCATTGATGATGGCAAAGCAGTCCATACAGCATACCTTGACTTGGCTAAGGCCTTCGACACAATACCCCACTCAGGCATCATAGATAAGCTAAACAGCTTAAAAGTAAACCCTTATGTCACTAGATGGGTTGCAAACTGGCTAAAGGACAGAACCCATAAAGTTAAAATCGCTGGAGCAATGTCAGACTCAAAGCCAGTCACAAGTGGTGTCCCACAGGGATCTGTCCTGGGACCCCTCTTGTTCAGCATTTATTTCTCAGATGTTAAAGCAAACATGGGAGGGCTGTGGCTGACAAAGTTTGCAGATGACTGCAAACTAGGCACCATAGTTGATACACCAGCAGATACACACATCCTACAAAAAGGCCTCACTGAAACGGACAACTGGTGCCATAGTCACGGCCTTAAACTAAATGCCAAAAAATGTATAGTCATCCCTTTTGGAAAAAACAAAGTACCCACAAATTATCACATAGCCAGCAACCCATTGAGTATGGAAAAAGTAATCAGAGACCTAGGGACCCAAGTAGACAGCGACCTCTCATTTGACACCCACGTTGCCAAAGTGGTTAGAAAAACATTCTACCTTGCACACCTCATCATGAAGGGTTTCACATCCAGATCCAAGGATGTCATTGTACCCCTATATTCCTCCCTCATCAGACCCATGATTGAGTACAATGCCCCATTTGGTATGTACCTCACCCGGCACTTGCAACAGCTGGAGAGACCACAAAAGTACCTCACCAAAAGGATCAAGGGTCTCCAACATATGTCTTATTCTGCCAGACTAAAGAAACTTCAGCTCTATTCAGTAGCATACCGCCTGCTCAGAGGTGATCTCTGCCTGACATACAAGGCCATGTGCAATCAGGATCTGATGGACATGCTCCACCTCAAAAAATCCAAATCCATCAGGACCACGAGAGCTAAAGACTTAAACCTCGGCACAAGTATGAATAGGACATGCTGGAGGGATAGATTCATAACCCAGAGGCTTCCCATGCTTTGGAACAGGATCCCAGTTCATATTAGGCAGAGCCCCTCACTGACTCTCTTCAAGAGAAATCTTGATGAGTGGATGGAAGATCGTAAGTTTACCCCAGGGGTCACATCTGTGTCACTGCTAGACAGGGGCACAGTAAACTAATTCTATTATATAAGGGGACCTTCACTGTGTCACTACTAGATAGAGGCACAGTATTCTAGATTTATTCTGTACATTTTTGTACCATTTCATGGGGTAGCAAAAGCCACATCACTATGGCTAGGCTTACAAATGCCCCAGGGCAGATAGCCTAGTACTATACTATTAAACTATGAAACTATGAATAGTATAATTCTCTTAGATTTAGTCAGGCATATAAAGCTTAGTTTAGACATTTTTCTTTGCTGTTTTAAATATTTCCTGTGATTCTGAACTCTGATGTCACTGTGAATATATATTTAGTATTTTCTTGTTCTTTTATTATTTATTGTTAAATATATTTAAACCTTTCATTGTGGCTGATCTTTGTAGAGATATTTAAGTTTTGACAGTACTTGCATATTTATTTGGTGACACTGCATGGGCCACTCCTAATAGCCTTGCTCTTGGTCAAACTACCATTGGTATTAATATTAATTACACAGTAAGATTGGACACCCTTTGTTAAGGCCTTAAAGTAGCTGTCAAAGGGTTCTGGTGGCAGTGGTAACTACCTTATAATCTGGGCAAAAGGGGGCATAGCTAGTAAACCTGTGCCAGCCTTTTCCAGGGTGTGTGTGTGTGTGTGTGTGTGTGAAAATCAAATCTTCAAGAGTGTGTGTGTGTGTGTGTGTGTGTCAGCTACTTGGACAGAGACACGAAGCACTGGCTGGACAGAGAGAGTGTTGGAGGACTTGGCTTGGAATCCTGACTAAGGACTCAACTCTATAGCTGTGCCAGTGGGGAGTCTTACTGGAGTTTGGAGAAAGAGAAATCAGCCCTAGACTGACTGTGGTCTCTGTGTGCACTTAAGGGAAATTGCACTTGATGCAGAGAGCTGCAACTGGAAATATTGTGTGTGTACCTGTTATCCTCCCAGTAAAGTCCCCCCACAGGTGCCAGTGGTGAGGATTTAGGCTACTTGATTACTGGTCCACAGGTGGGATATCCACATCACATATTGATTGGCAGTGGTGGGTCATCACACACTGATCAATAAATTACAAAAAAAACTAGGTACTGATTTACTCCTTATAAGATAGATAGCTGCACGGTTTACAAATAGGACATGGCAAGTATCATATAGCAATTGGACAGGTGAAATTATAGGTTACAGTCAGGCTGTCCCACAGGGCTCTGTCTTATGTCCTTACTTGTTTTAGATTGTGTCTTTCAGACATATATTTTTAATCTGAGGTGTTTTATAGTCTATATGCGAAAGATCTGAAATTGGGTAAACTGCTTACATGTGTTACAGATAGGGTATGTCTGCAAAAGAACTTGACTAAATTGATCGTTTGGGCACAGGACAATAATATGCTGATAAATGCATCAAAAACTAAGTATATGAGGTTTTGGAAACATAAATTGAAATATGAATATTTACTACAGCACACAGTGATTGAAACTGTAGAGTCGTTTAAGGACCTGGTTATTATGGGTAGATCCAGCTTTGAGTTTTTATAATCATATCAACCAATTGCTTAATGATAGTTATAGCACTATAGGTTGTATAAAAAGATTTATAAAGTCTTAGGAAATCAGAAATGATGAAGTCATTGTTTGTTAGTTACATTAGACCCAAACTTAAGAATAGAAAAACAATATATAACCTTGTAAGAAAACAAGCATGAGTAAACTGGAAAGAGTGCAGTGGAAATATATCAAAGGCATCCATGGATGTGAACATTTAAGTTATTCTGAAAGACTAAAATATTTGAACATGTACAGTATCTCTTATAGATATTTAAGAGATCTTATTTGAGTATATAGGGAATTTAGAGATAACTAGCTCTAGGAATGTTTGGAGTTATCAAACAGTAGTAAAGATTCATTAGGCAACCTATGTAGAAGATTCTATAGGAATAAGAAGTGTACTAACTGATTTTCTGAGAGAGCAGCTGATTCATGGAACCGAGTACCAAATTACATGAAAGCAAGCACTAGTTTAGATATGTTTAAGAACTGCTTGGGCACTTATTAGGGGAACAACTGTTCTGGTATATTGGCAGGCTAGAAGGGCATTAATGCCCATGCTTGAAATATTTGTATGCATGTATGTATATAAAAAGTAACAAAGAATAAGAATTTCAAATGTACAGGATATGAAATGGAATGAAGTTAACGACCAGCTAAATTGAAACAAAATTAAGAAAAGCTCCTAAGTGGAAACCCCCAGGCTCGGATGCAGTATCTAACTTCTGGCTAAAAGTATTAACATATTTATATGAAGATTTATCTATGAGCAAGACAAAAGTTATGTACTTATAACATTCCATCTGTGTTGTCCATTTTCATTCTTCCTGAACTGTTGGGTTTGGATACGACTTGGCTATTACTAAAGCTTCTGGCAAACAAAAAGCTCTCAAGCTCCTCCCTTACCCATAAAGTACCAAGTAGAAATAACTACTATAACTTTCTTGACAGGAAAAACATATCTGGAGCTCAATATTAAGGACAGCAGTGTCCTTATAGTCTCTTGTTCTTCCAGAAGTTCATAATGAAAAAGCATGGAGGTTGGTAGGCGGGAAGTGACGAAGAATGAAAATGGACAAAGATGGAATGTCATGGTAAATACATAACTTTTTTATCTGAAGTTGTCAATTTTCATTCTATCCTCAACTGTTGGGACACAGCCCCAGCTAGCTAAAACCCTGGGTGGACTCTAAGGAAGGATATTCCTGATCACAGCAAAGGCTGCTCTTCCCCTCGAGACCAGATCCAGTTTGCAATGAGTGATAAAGGTATGAGGACTGGCCCAAATTGCAGCCACACATATATCATCCATGGAAGATCCAGATAGGAATACTGACAAAGTAGCCATGGACCTAGATGAGTGGGCTGTTAGAGGTTTTGTTAAGGTTAGACTCAACTTGTTATAGATAAATGATATGCAATCCATCAGCCATCTGGCTAAAGTTACCTTTGCAACTAGTTTTCCAATTTAACATCTGCAAAGGATACAAATAATTGATCTGTCTTCTTAATTTCTTTTGTCCTATGTAAGTACAAACATAATTGTCTGTGAACATCCAATAAATGCAACATGTTATCACCTTTGCGTGCAAATTTAAGAAAGAAGACTGGCAAATTAATGGATTGATTGATATTGGATTTTGACACCACCTTAGGAAGGAAAGACGCATTGGTACATAATGTAACCATCCTTATGAAAGATCAAGTAGGGAGATTCAAGAAATATCAAGTAGGAAGATTTAGGTGACAATGCTTGAAGTTCTGAAATTTGTCTATCAGAAGTAATGGCCACTAGAAAGATAGTTTTCCAGGTCAAGAACTTAAGATCACATTTAGCTGCTGGTTCAAAGGGGGAATGAATTAAGGCCTGCAGTACCAAGTTCAAATCCCATGGTGGAGTAGGATTTTTATATGGAGGTCTCAGCAGGAGTGTGCCTCTCAAAATGCTTTACAAAGTTTAGGAGAGGCCACAGAAGAATTCTTAAACCCAATATGAAAATTAGAGATTGCCACTAACTGAACTTTAATCATTGAGGAGCAAGCTCCCTCATTAAAATTGTTGCCAAAAATTCAAGTATACTATGTGCAGGATCTGAGAAGGGGTCAATGTGTTTTTGTTGTGCACAACAGACAGACCTTTTCCATTTACTTGTGTAAAGTTTTCTTGTAGAAGGCTTATGGGAAGATAAAAGAATATGATGGATGGGAGATGAGAGCATCAGCTGTCTGGCTATTAATGGCATTTGAGAAACCATGTTGTCAGCTTGAGGATTTCCTAAGGTGGTGTCAGAATCCAGAATCTAATGGAAGAACAAGATACTATAGGGCCACTACTGTCCTCAATGGATGAATCATCCCTGCCAGGTGAGACAGGAAGTCTGGAACTGGATCCAGAATCCAAGGTTGGTAAAGCAGATGAGGCCATAGAAAGGGGAACCAAATCTATCAAGGCCAGTAAGGTGCAATGAGGATGACTTTCCTCTTCAACCTGCAGAAATTTTGGACTTAGGGGAATTGCTGTATATACATAAATTAGACCAGGGTCCAATTGTAGAGTACAGCATCCCTTAGTGATTCTCCTGGAGGGAGATTACGGCAAAGTAGCTGCTGCATCTGTTGTTTAGGAGATAAGCAAAAAGATCGCAGCAAGGCTGGCCCCATTGACGGAAAATAATTTCTATCATTTTCTTGTTAAGAGACCACTTGTGAGGTAGAAGAATGGACCTGCTCAATTTGTCTGCTATCACATTAGACTTCCCCAAAATGTGTGTTGCTATAAGAAAGTGATTGGATGAGATTGACCATTGCCATACTCTGAGTGCTTCTCGACACAAGGGGTAAGATCTGGTTCCTCCTTGTTTGTTGATATACCAAACTGCTGACATCTTGTCGGTTTGAATCGCAACTGTCCCTAAAGAGAGAGCTTCCTGGAAAGCCTACAGTGCTAAAAGCACTGCTGTCATATCTAGAACACTGATATGCAAATGGGCCTCTTTGAGGGACCAAGTGCTTTGGACTGCTTTCCCCAGAAAGTGCCCGCCCCACCCAATCTGGGAAGTATGCATGATTACTATGACCTTGTGTTGAGGGAGAATGAAAGGACAGCCTTGTAGAACTTGATCTAATTGACTCCACCACAAAAGGTATTTCTTGCATGTCTGAATGATTGTTATTTTTGCTGACATACACTGAAAGAATTGACCACTGTGTTGCTAACATCCATTGGAGAATTCTCATATGAAATCTTGCTAGAGGAACCACGATTATGGCAGCCGACATTGACCCCAAGTCTTGAAGGATTAACCAAGCTGAAATATTGGTAATGCAATTTATTTTCTTGACCTGGAATCTGATAGTCTGCACTCTTGAGAGAGGAAAATAAGCTGTCACTGATATCTTGTTAAAGTCTGCTCCTATGAATTCTAAGGTCTGAGTTGGTTGTAACTGAGATTTCTTGTAATTTATGGTTATCCCCAGATGAGAACAAGTCTGAATCACCTGATCTTTTGCTGTTATTAGTAGATGCCTGGTTGGGGCAGTAATGAGCCAATTGTCTAGATATGAAAACACCCAGAATCCCATCAGTCGCAAGTGAGCTGCTAATACTGCCATGCATTTGGTGAACACCCTGGGGGCTGTGGTGTGGCCAAAGGGCTGTGCTCTGAATTAATAGTGACTGGCTCCCAGCCAGAAGCATAAATACCTTCTGGATTCCTTGTTCATGTTTATGTGATAATACTCATCCTGAAGGTCTATCAAGCACATCCAGTCTTCCTTGCTTTGAAAGGATAGAATGGACTGAACCGAGACCATCTGAAACTTTATACATCAAACTGACTTGGTCAAGTCACTGATATCCAAAACTGGTCTCAAGTCCCCTGTATTCTTTGCCATTAAAAGATTCTTCAGTAAGTTTTGGATTCTATCTGGTTAGGTGGGACCTCTTGGATGACTCTTTTTTTCTAGCAGGTTTTGTATTTCTAGTGCTGCTTCTTTCCTCTGACTGGGTGGAACATTGGGAATTTTGCATATAGTTGAAGGTGGAAGGGAAAAGGGAATTATACAACCTCTGGAAATAATTCTCTGCAACCAAGTATTTCTTGATAAATCTAGCCAGGCTCATTGGTGCAGGGATAGTCAACCCCCAGTTGCTTCCAGAGGGGGACAATCAGGCCTCCTTTCAGGAGGCCTGATAGGGTCTGTCAGAAAAAGAAACTCTGGTCCCTTAGATGTGTGGGTCTCCCCTGCTGCATAGGTGTTGTCATCCATTTCAGTTTCTCCCTTTGCCCTGGGGGAACTATCTCCACATGTATCCTGGAAAGGATCCTGGGATTTCTGGAACCATATTTTTCATCCACCATGTTGATTCCTAGAAAAAGATCTACTAGAAAGGGATCTTTGATGGGTTGAAAAATGTACACCTACTGCAGAGTGGGTCTTTCCTTCTTTTTCACACTTGGACAGTGTGTCCTTCACTTTTGGGCCAAACAACAAACTGATGTCAAAGGGAGCATTGACAAACTAGGACTTGAAAGGCTCAGAAAATCTCACAAGAGCATCCAGGCATGCCTCCTGATGGAAATCCCTGAACCTGCTACCCTTGAGGATGCTCGGCTGCATGCGATATAAGCCTCATAGAGGCATTTGAAATAGATTGAAGAGTAGTCAACTGAAAGGCTACAGAAGACTGAGCCTCAGCAGTAGTGGTCTCTGAAAGGGGTTTTGAAAGCTTCTTGATCAAATCCCTTTGTTTATAGTTTCATAGTATAGTACTAGGCTATCTGCCCTGGGGCATTTGTAAGACTATCCATAGTGATGTGGCTTTTTCCACCCCATGAAATGGTACAAAAATGTACAGAATAAATCTAGAATACTGTGCCTCTGTAGTGACACAATGAAGGTCCCCTTACATAATAGGATTAGTTTACTGTGCCCCTGTCTAGCAGTGACACAGATGTGACCCCTGGGGTAAACTTTCGATCTCCCATCCACTCATCAAGATTTCTCTTGAAGACAGTCAGTGAGGGGCTCTGCCTAATACGAACTGGGATCCTGTTCCAAAGCATGGGAAGCCTCTGGGCTATGAATCTATCCCTCCAGCATGTCCTAGTCATACTTGTGCTGAGGTTTAAGTCTTTAGCTCTCATGGTCCTGATGGATTTGGATTTTTTGAGGTGGAGCATGTCCATCAGATCCTGATTGGACATGGCCTTGTACGTCAGGCAGAGATCACCTCTGAGCAGGCGGTATGCTACTGAATAAAGCTGAAGTTTCTTTAGTCTGGCGGAATAAGACATATGTTGGAGACCCTTGATCCTTTTGGTGAGGTACTTTTGTGGTCTCTCCAGCTGTTGCAAGTGCCGGGTGAGGTACATACCAAATGGGGCATTGTACTCAATCATTGGTCTGATGAGGGAGGAATATAGGGGTACAATGACATCCTTGGATCTGGATGTGAATCCCTTCATGATGAGGTGTGCAAGGTAGAATGTTTTTCTAACCACTTTGGCAACGTGGGTGTCAAATGAGAGGTCGCTGTCTACTTGGGTCCCTAGGTCTCTGATTACTTTTTCCGTACTCAGTGGGTTGCTGTCTATGTGATAATTTGTGGGTACTTTGTTTTTTCCAAAAGGGATGACTATACATTTTTTGGCATTTAGTTTAAGGCCGTGACTATGGCACCAGTTGTCCGTTTCAGTGAGGCCTTTTTGTAGGATGTGTGTGTCTACTGGTGTATCGACTATGGCGCCTAGTTTGCAGTCATCTGCGAACTTTGTCAGCCACAGCCCTCCCATGTTCGCCTTAACATCTGAGAAATAAATGCCGAACAAGAGGGGTCCCAGGACAGATCCCTTGTAGTCTCATAAAGTGTGCCAAATAATTCAGCAACCTGAGGGCAAAGGTCACTGAAGCATAGACATGCTTCTCAAACCTGTCCATCACCCTAGACTCCCTGTTAGAGGGATGGAGAGAGGAACTTTGCTCAGCAAGTTCCCTCTTGGTGGCTGCCACCAGGACCATAGCATCCACGGGTACCCCCTTACTCAAAAATTCCTTCCCAATCAGTGGAGCCGAAATCTGATCTGGTCTCTTATTGATTGGCTCAACTGAGTCAGGCTTCTTCCACACCTGCCTAAAGACCAAATCAATGAGCTCATTGGTGGGTGGAGTAATCTGGGATGTACACGGGCCAGCTCCAAAAGCTACTATAAATACTCATTCCTCTGAAGAAGGGTAGCTGGAGGACCAACCATCTTTCTGCTTTAGGATCTTCAGAATGTCTCCAAATGAGACATCTTTCAGATGTGACTGTTGGGGCCCTTCTCCTTCATCAAAATCAGTATTCTCTGTGACTGACTTTTGCAGAAAGTCCAAGTGTCTCCTCTTGCATTTCCTTTTCCAAGGGACTTCCTCAGTGGGATGCTCCAGTGAAGTGTTGGAAGAGACTGTAAGACCCTGTTGGGTGGTCTGGATGCCTTGAGCTGGCTGTCCCTGTGGCATAGAATGATGTGGCTCTAAGCACAGAGATATCTGGGAACTAGACTGGAAATCCGAAGGTTCTGAATCCGCCAGTCTTGTTGGAACAAATAACATCGTCTTCACTACCTTGAAGGTAGATCATTCCTGAGAGAAAGAAGACAGTGGCTCTGAGAAGGCAAGCTTCTGGACCACTTCCTCCCTCTGCCACAAGGGCAACATCCCTGAGGCGGACATCAGAGCAGACCTATCCAATGCCAAAGCTCAGAGAGGCAGAGATGGCTCTGAAAAGCTTGGAGTCAAATCTAACACCTCAGGCCCAACAAGACAGCTTCAGCTCCAAGAGTCATGTGGATCCAAAGAAGTTAGAGCTGGTGCATTCAGAGAATCACCTAGCTCCAAAGAAGTCAGAGCTGGTGCACTCAGAGAAGTCTTTGGATCCGGAGATAAAGGAATCTTCGGATCTGAGCCAGACAAACCCAGAAGGTTCAGATCCAGGGACTCTGAAACAACTGGTGGGATCAGAGAAGCAGCAGATAGTGGTGGTGTAGCAGATGGATCTGCACCAAGAGGAATCTCTTTATCATTTTGTTCACATCTTCTTCAGTTAGACTCCTGGAAGAATGAGATGAGGCAAGGGACAGTGACCTGGAACAATGTCTCTCCAGGAAGGAAGAAGGAACCCTAGAAGGTACTGGATCCACTGTCAGAGAATATCTTGTTCTTTGCAGTATCTTCGGATCGGAAGAGCTTGGAATCAAATATTTTTTCATCAGATCCAAAGGAGAGGTGATCTGAGCAGATTTTGGATGCTGTCTTGTTTTTTTTTTCTGCACTAGTTCAGAAGAAGGAGTCAAAGAAGTAGATGGCCTTAAAGACTTAGTCCAGTGTCTTCTTAATTTTAGTTTTGGGGGCTTGAGTCCCAGTGATAGCCCCTCTGAATGAAGATGGAAGCTGGAAGCAATCCCTTTAAAATTAGTTTAATTTTTCTATCAGCTATGGCCCTAGGATTGAAATTTTTGCAGATAGAACAATCTTCTTGAAGATGTTGAGGGCCTAAACAATAAAAATATAAAGTATGGGCATCTGAAAGTGCCCACACTTTTGACATTTCTTGAAGTTGGCAGGACCTTGCTCAGATATGATGACTTTCAAGAGAATAAAAAAAAGGCTGAAAGATTTTTTTTTTAAACATAAGAAAGAGAAAGGGGAAGGGAAATACCAGCAATGGTATGAAAAACTACACATGTGTGTACAAAAGAAAAAGCTTATAGATTATAAGAGAAAGAAATTACCAATAATGGTAAAAGAAAATTCCACTGAATATGAAAGGTAAGGAAAAATATATTAAATATATATCAAAGAGGAACAATAAAGAAAAAGCACTTAACTCAATAAAAGCTTGAGAGCTCAGGCTGACTACATCTTTTTGTGAAAAGCGGCAAATGAGATCTGGGGTATGTTAGGGGTTGGTGCATTATGAAGAGAGGAATTTGAGAGTTTTTTGGTGGCCACCTACTTTAGTAACGGCTAAGTCAGACCGAGGATCAGATCCGAACCCAACAGTTGAGGATAAAATGAAAACTGACATCAGATCTATTTATGGGTGCACCCCAAACAGACCCCAACCTGGTTAAATGATACTCTTCCATAAAAGTGAACCTGCAAGATACCCTAAAATTATAGAAAAATAACTTGCCTTCCGATGATGTATAAACTATACTGGAACTGATGCTGAAAGAGTTTATAGTCATTTAGAAGAAAACTCAATCATGGCAAAAGAACAAAAGGGTAACAAAAAAGTCATATGAAACAATGGATCATTTGTTAAGTCATAATGGAGAATTGTAAAAAGGGGAAGATCTAAGTATGGCATAGAGTGCAAAAAAAAAATTAATGGATAAAAAGAGTGCTTACAAATGTCTAAGATACACCCTGCACTGATGAATTATATTACAGTGACCCTGAAACCGTGGTAACCACTTTAGCCATGATAAAAAAAAAAATTATTATCACAGGGATAAAAATTAAAAGGGGACTATTCCAGGGTGACTGTGTCACAGCTGCTCTTTTGTCTTGCCCATAACCCATTAAGCTGTCTAATTAACAGATTAAGTTATGGCTACAATTTGGCTCCCAGAAAACAATGGAGTGCTAAGATTTCTCATATTCTTTTTGTGGATGATTTAAACCTGTATAGTTCATCAGATGAGGAATTGAAAGCACAGCTGCAAGTAGTTAAAACTTTCTCAGATGATATAAGAATGTCATTTTGCCTTGATAAATGTGTGAAAGCAACCTTTAAAGCAGGAAAGCTGCAACACCAAAAAAAAAAAAAAGTCTGGGACAGGAATGTGATATAAAAGAACTTGAGCAAGAGGGAGTGTATACATATTTCGATCAACAATAAAACATGAACAAATGCAAATAAAACTTGGGAATGTTTTAGAAGACCAAAATGAATACTGAAAACAGCCCTGACATCTAGGAACAAAGTCCAAGCTATAAACTAATTTGCTCTTCCTGTTCTAACTTACAGTTTTGGGGTGACTGACTGGCCCCAAAAAGTATTTGATCAATTGGACAGGAAAACAAGAAAAATGTTTCATACTTATCAAATGATTTATAAAAATCAGTGTGTATACCAAGATTCTATATTCCCCAATCTGAAGGTATGAGCCTCCTAGAAATTGATTACATGTATACGTATGCAATTGTAGGACTGCATACATATCTGCTGACCTCACAAGATCCAAACAAGATCCAAACATAGTGAAAGTTTTAAAGCATGAGGAGAACAAGTCTAACATGACTTCCCTGCTTAGTTTAGCAGAAGCATATTGGTGTCAAGCGGGGATGGAAATCAAAGCAGAAGTAGATAAAAATCAGGCTACAAATGAAAAAAAAAACAAAAAAAAAAAAGAAAGAATACAAGGTGTAAGATCTGATGAGAAGGCAAGAAATATGGAAAATCCATAAATATAGTTGCAAATACAGAAAAGTGCTAGAACAACCTCATGTTGACCAAGATCTAAAGCAGGAATGGTTAAGGAGAGGTGAATTTAAACCAAAAGATGAAAAGTTAATATTGACGGCCCAAGATAGTGGACTACATACACAGTTTACAAAGTCCACTGACCATGTTGGAGAAACAAGACAAATGCAGGTTTTGTCAAACAGAATTGGAAATAGTTGCACATCTTGTTGTTGGGTGTGATACACTAATGGCAGAAAGCATGTATGCTGAAAGGCATAATGTGGCAAGACTGTTACATTGGGAATTGTGCAAACATTATAATACTGAAGCAGCTGAGAAGCATTGGAAACGAGCCACAAAGCATTATAGAAAATGATGTATTTTATATCACATGAGATCTTCCATTACCAACAGTTAAAAAAATAGATGTGAGAAAAACAGATATAGTTTATAGGTTCATAGGTTCATACTAGGCTATCTGCCCGAGGGCATTTATAAGCCTAGCCCATAGTTTTGTGGCTTACGCCACCCCTTTAGTTTGGAGAAACTATGCCCATTATTTTGCTGTGCCTCTGTCGAGCAGTGACACTGAGGTAACCCCTGGGGTGTATCTGCGATCTCCCATCCATTGGTCAAGATTCCTCTTGAACAAGGCCAGCGAGGTGCTCTGCCTCACATAAACCGGGATTTTGTTCCACAGCATAGGGAGTCTTTGGGTGATGAATCTATCCCTCCAGCATGTCCTATTAATAACCGTGTCGAGGTTTAAGTCTCCGCCCTTGTGGCTCTGAGGGATCTAGATTTTTGAGATGAAGCATGTTCATCAAATCTGGGTTTGACATGGCCTTGTATGTCAGGCATAGGTCACCTCTGAGCAAGCGGTAAGCAACTGAATATAACTGGAGTTCTTTCAGTCGGGCAGCATAAGACAGATTTTGAGACCCTTTATCTTTTTGGTGAGGAACTTTTGTGGCCTCTCCAGCTGCTGCAAGTGTCGGGTCAGATACATTCCGAATGGGGCACTGTACTCGATCATTGGTCTGATGAGTGATGAGTATAGGGAGACTATGACTTCCCTTGATCTAGATGTGAATCCCTTCATGATAAGGTGGGCAATGTAGAAGGTCTTCCTAACTACTTTTGCAATATGAGTGTCGAATGAAAGGCTACTGTCAACCTGGGTTCCCAGGTCCCTAATAACTTCTTCTGTGTTTAGGGGATTGCCACCTATATGGTAGCTAGGGGTAACCTTATTTTTCCCGAAGGGTATGACTATGCATTTCTTGGCATTTAACTTTAGGCCATGGCTCTGGCACCAGTTATCCGTTTCTGTGAGACCCTTCTGAAGGATATCTGTGTCGGATGTGTTTTCAACTACGGCGCCCAGTTTGCAGTCATCTGCAAACTTTGTCAGCCATAACCCTCCTGTGTTTGCTTGTACTTCAGAAAAGTAGATGCCAAACAAGAGTGGGACCAGGACTGAGCCCTGTGGGACACCACTTGTGGCAGGCTTTGAGTCTGACACGGCGCCAGCAACTCTGACCCTGTGGGTTCTGTCACTCAGCCAGTTTGCAACCCATCTTGTAATGTATGGGTTTACATTTAAGTTGATGAGTTTTTCAATGATACCCGAGTGAGGTATTGTATCAAAAGCCTTCGCCAGGTCTAGGTAGGCTGTATGGACTGCCTTTCCCTCGTCAATGGCCCTGGTGACTGTTTCGAAAAAGTCAACCAAGTTTAAAAGGCATGATCTGCCTTTGACAAAGCCAAACTGGGTTGGATCCAAAGTCTGCAAGTTCCCTATGTCTTTATTTATGAGATCCATTATGATCCTCTCCATGGCTTTGCAGATAAGGCTTGTCAAGCTAATAGTGCCCTGTAATTTCCAGGGTCGGTGGAGGCACCGCCTTTGTGGAGTGGGACCACAGTCGCTGTGCGCCACTCCCTGGGTACGTATCTGGAGGTGAGACTAAGACTAAACAGCTGTCCTAACTGTGGGTTTAATTCCTCGTTGAGTTCATGGAGCACACAGCCGGGGACACCATCAGGTCCCATGGATGCTGTGTTCTTTGCCTTGGAGAGAGCAGTTCTCACCTGGGCGTTAGAGATGTTTGGGGGGCTACAATCATTTGGTATAGATATCTCTCCTTTAGGGGAGGGGAGAAGTTTGCACTGAACCTGTCAGCCAGTATGTTGGCAATGTCTGTAGGATCAGTAATCTTCACATAATTTTGAACTAATTCTGAGCATATCTGGGAGTTTCCTCCTAGGTTTCTGACATAGCTAAAGAATGCCTTATGGTTGTCTTTAGAGTCCTTAGCTATTTTTTCTCAAAATTAGCTTTGGATGATTTTATGAGAGCTCTTAGCTTTTACTTATAGTGATCAGCGGTGTCTTACCTTTTAAGGATTTTGCTCTATCTTGTAGTAGCTTTCTCCTTTTGTTGTAGAGTTTGTTTATGGCTGGGGTCCACCAGACTGGACGCTTGCCTTTGGTACAAAGAGTCTTTGTTTTGCTTGGGATTGCCTGATCCATGCAGCCCTGCAGGTGCTGGTAGAAGGCATTTGTAAGTGATTCAGCGGTTTGAGTAATGTTAACCGCCGCTCAGGGGCCTTAAAGGAGACCACACTAGTCTTTAGAAGTGTGAAGTCGGCTTTGAGAAGTTCTTTACTGTGGTCTTTTCATTTCGGTGGGGGGGATGAGGACCTCCAGCGAGATTAGTTTGTGATCAGATCTCACCAGTGAGGGGTATACTTCCGGCATTGAACATTGTGCTCCCATGTTCGTAATGATGAGATCAAGTATGTTTTCTCCTCTTGTGGGGATGGTGACTAGTTGTTCCATGGCATTTGAGTTTATGAATTCCAGGAACTTTTGGGCTAGAGTGTTTGGGCTTGAGTAGTGTTCCCAGTCTATATTAGGGTAGTTGAAGTCACCTAGTATGATGGTGTTCGGAGATACATTTATCCCCTCCAGTGTTTTCAGGAAGGCCATATGAGGTTCCTGAGTTTGCGAGGGTGGCCTGTAACATGCTACAAATTGCAAAGCAGTCTTGCCTATGGTTAATTGCACCTGGATGGTTTCCGATGCATCGTGCGATGCCACCAATCTTGAGGTGTGGGTGTCCTTGATGAATATGGATACCCCTCCTCCTTTCTTGGTATTGTCCAGGTTTTGGGGCCGGAACGCATGATATGAGGTAAAACCTGATAGTGCTGGGGTGCTCTCAGGAGCCTTGAACCAGGTTTCTGTCACAGCACAGACATCGATGTTCTCCATACTGAGAAGGGCCTCGAGTGCGTGCATCTTGAGGTTGAGACTTCTGGCATTGAGCAGCATTACCCTTAGTTTTTTTCTTTGTTTTGTTCTAGGGTGGTAGGTTTAGAATTTGAGCCTTGCCTAAAAAGGCACTATGGGGGTGGCAAGAGCCTTTGCCAAAATCCGGAATCCCAGGGGTGACAAGTGCAAGCCGTCCTTTGCGAAGCAGCGTGGCTTGTCCAGCATGTCATCCCAGGCAGACAGACATTGGATCCCCTTTGAATGACACCAGAGTTTAAGCCAATTGTTAAAGCTGATCATCTTATCTCTGTATTGTGGCATCATTCTTGGTGAAGGTAGGATACTGCTCAAGGTCAGGGTCATACCTGCTTGGGCTACATAATCAGAGAGCTCCTCTATGTCTCTTTTCATGTAGTCCAAGGAGGTACATCTCAGGTTGTTAACACCAGCGTGGACAATGATTGAGTCGTACTTGTACCTGCTGTTGAGAGACCTGAGTGCATGCGTTATGTGGCGGATTCTAGCACCCGACAGGCAGCTTACTGTGACCTTCTCCTTACTCAGTCTGGTGAGCGGGACGTCAATGTGTCTGACTATGGAGTCACCAATGACTAGTGTGTCTGGCATTGTGTTTGGCCTTAAGGGCTGTGACTGCTTGACACTCTGACTGTGTGGTCTATGTGTTGCAGGTGTTGTGTTCTGAGGTGGTAGTTGTTTGGGTGTCTGCTTTGGTGGCCTCTGCTGTTTTGGTAGATTTTTGATCAGAGCCTCCGAGTATGTCTTTGTGTGTTTATGTGTATGATTTGAGGTTGTGATGGTATTATGTGAGACTGGGTCTATAGTGTGTGTGGTTACCTTATCCTCCTGTCTGGTCATGCCAGTCCTATGTTGAGAGAGCTCAGCCTCCAGTTTGGCCGTATAGTTGCATCTCGCATGTATTTGTGTTTTGTGGGAGGAGGAGAGGGTTGTCTGTGTACATGAGGCAATTGTAACATTGCTTCAATATTCCCAGGTTCACCAGCTGAGCAGGAGAGGACATTAGCAACTGATCCCTCGACATGCTAGAAGGAATAGACAGAAAAACTTAAGAAAAGGTTCTGGGGGATGTGGGTGACCGAGAAATGGGATTTGCTTTTTTGGGGTACTTTCTATAACAAGAGTGCTGTATCGAGGTGATAAGTACTGTAGGAGCAAGTGCTTCGCTATACAGATAGAGAATAGACTACTTGGGAGTCAAGTAGAGATAATTTATAGTTGTAGGATACACTAAATAGAACAGCAGTATACTTTGAGGAAGGTAGTTTTAAGGGAAAATTTGAAGAGTGGACTTTAGGTAGCCCTAATAGTTTAAATCTGATTAACCGGCGCTGCCCTAGTGTGCAACGGTAGCAGCTCCGCGCTAACGCGTGCTTTATAGCAGGGGGCTGGAAAAACAGGAAATGACCCAAAATGGCCGATGAACTACCAGTTGCTGCTTCTAACCACTCCTCTGAGGACAAACAAGCAGCTCAGTACTCCCCACTCCCACTGGCGAGCAAAGAAACTACCTCTGGCCACACAAGAAAATGGAGGAACACAGAAACCAAATACAAAGCCCAGGGATCAGCAAAATCTGATCACTGGAACAACTAGCCAGGAAAGTTTAGGAAAGGAGAAATATTTTTTGTTTTTTGTTTTTGCAAACAGACAGAAAAAAATGCAGTAAATGCTTTGTTTTCGACTAAATTGCTATCAAAGGCTGGTACACTTGAGTGTATTAGCCTGTTTGTTACTTTTAAGCAATACTTTAGCCCACAAGTGCAATCAACAATATAAGCTCACAAAAACAGGAAAATAAGGTAATAAAACAGTAATATAGTAGTCCATGAAAAGACAAAAACAGCATAGATCATTGAAATTTCTACATCCAGTGATTACAGTGTCTTGCATATAGAGAAGCAGTCATAAAACACCAGAATTTGCAGGTAGAAATGAAAGCAATGTGGAAGAAGGATACCCAGACAGTTTCAATAGTAGTAGTAGGAGCAATGGGTCTTATAAAAACTAATGTACAGTCTTATTTAGATATGTTACCTATACATGTAACTCCATATGAATTGCAGAAGGAGTCCGAGTAGGTGCTGCGAAGAACACTTTTAGCAAACATCAAAGATTAAAACAATACTAATTTCATAAACTTTAATCATACTTTGACTTAGGAATGGGGTCCATTCCTGTCATGGTATTAAAAACCCAAACGTCTTGGAGAAATTAAACCATGAGAGAAGCCTCAAAGATGGTAAGCAGAGCCTATAAGTCAGCAAACACAGTACCAGATAGACAGTTTTTAGATAAAATTACCCTGACAGTCCCCATAAGCATGCAGTCCTACCACTAATTTATAAATGTTATACAAGAATATTACATATTGGAAAAATGATTAAAAACACAGTACAATACATGCTTCCCACAAGCATTCACAGTAATAAAATTCTCTGGTACAAAATGACAGTCCAAACATAAGTTTCCTAGAGCAGCTAGTTTCAGATAGAAAACACTAGTTGTCCTCAGAAAAAAAAATAGTGTGAAGATTTCCTCAGAAAGGGACTTTTCTGTCCAGCTTCAAAGGATCACTAGTTGACCATGAGTTCTACGAAGTTTGTAGAAGTTCACTTCTGCGGAAATAAAGCTATGAAGCTTTTTGCATTCTGAACTGCATTTATATGGAGCTCTGCTTGAGCTCCTGGTAGTTAAGGCACTTGGAAAATTCCTTTAGCTTCTATAAGTTGTCCGGTCATTCATAGCCTTGGGAGAATATAACCCAACAGTTTTAGCAACTGTAAAAGTGATTAAATGCTGAGCATCACTAATGAACAGTCAGTACCAGGAATGTATGCAATATGATGTATATTTTTTATAAAAAAAAAAAAATATTTTCAAAGTTTTGAACAAGTGGTTAAAAAGGTACATAATAAGAGAAAGCAGTCCAGAAAGTCATGTTTAATATGGAAAAATGGTAAAAAAAATCATTAACAATTGGAGACCTATTGTGTTGTATAATGCTAGTTATACAGTTTTATTAAAAATTTTGCAGGAAATGTCGATTTCAGCATTAAGCACACAGACAAGAGATTAAAGAAATGCTGTTAACTTTGCTAAGCATCAAATGATAGAAGAGCAGCAGGGTAAAATCCTAGCTCTCAACCTTCCATCTCCAAAATGAGGAACACTCGCCTTCATAATGTGGAACAAATGGGCAAAGTGTGGAACATACTAATGACTTACTAACAACTTCAACTAGGAAGGTCATAGGATGGTTCAAATATGCTGGTTTTACTTATAAAGAAGATCCTTTAATGAATTAATATGATTAATTTCTATTTACTATGGATTTCACTTAAAAAATTCCTAACACTGAATGTGTGACAGACTCTTTCAATGTGGAACTTTGAGGAACATGAACTTTTTAAGACCCCAAATGAGGTATGTTCCATGTAATGAGGTACACTTGAGAGGTATGGGTAAAATGAGAGTATATAGTGAACACTTTTTGGTTTGGGAATTACTTTTCAAGTTTTATTTAAGAAGATCTGTTTAATAGTGATAGGTATTTCCAAAGTTAAGTTTTGATGCAACTCCTTTCAAATTTCACAACTCCAGTTTTCAAGTACCATACCACCTCATGGTAAAAAAGATGTTACAGAATCTGAACAGAAACATTTACATTTCTCTAAGGGCAACTTTAGAAGGTATAGCAGAAATTTAACTACTATATGAGTTGATTCACTTAAGAAATTGTCTAATGACCATTCCACAACCATCACAGAAGTTGATAAGGGTGGTGGGGGAAGTAATAGTGACTTTGGATAGGATAATATAGGATTTAGAATGTTATAAGTAGCTGATGTATCTCACCCTGTACTGTAAACTTCATTGTGATAAAAAAAAAAAGAATCCTAAGAAAATTGATAATTTTTTACAATTTTGGATTACCCATGAAATCATTTTTTCCCAAATTAAAGAGTGAATTAACAGTGACTGAGCTAAAAACCCAAACATTTTATATTTTACCAAAGATTCACAGAACTTAACCCTCTAAGACATCCAATTGTTTCTGGTAGGGGTTCAATGACAGAACCACTATCTATGCTCTTGAAGGAACGATTTAAGCCACTACTCCCTTGTTAAGGTCTAGACTAAAAGATACTAAAGAATTTCTACAAGTTACTTCAGAGGTTCAGATTGACTGGAGATGGCATCTATGTACTTTAGACTTCAAATTATTGTGCATGGTAGTGGTGTTGTAAAGCTTTAAAATAGTTGGATATGGCTGATCTATAAAGTGTGAAATTCAGTCATTTCTTGATTCAAGTTAATGAGTTTGTTCTTACCCACAATGCATTCTATTCCATATCTGTTACAGCTAAAAGGTACTTTGATTGTGGCAGCTTTTGCCCTCATATGCATAAATTTACTTATTTATGTAATTTTTGAACCAGAATACATTTACAATAGGAGGAATATTTGCTTCAATATGGCATCGATTTCTCATCAACTGCTAGTTCATTTGCAACTGGTCTTTATTAAGCTTTCCTAACTTAGCAACTACTACCTATATCTCCACCACTTCGGCTTTTCCTTTTTCTGTTCAGCTATGACTGTACTTATATTTGGTTTGTTAGCTCTTCTGTATATAAATTATTTGACAGATTATCCATGCTTACTGAAATGTACACCATTATTATTTGTATACTGTAATTTTTTTTTTTTTACATTATGATGTAACCCGGGCTGATAACTGTTTGATCAGCGATCTAATCTGGTAAACAAATTTAAATAAATGAATAAATAAATTTAGTGAGGCGACCCATTATGGAATTCAGTTTTCAACCAAGGCCGAACTACTTATTTCAAATTATTTAGATGTGGACTTGACCAAACTGATGAAGACACTTTGCATACCATAGTTTACAGAAACCCTTTTACTAAAAATAGCTCATCTCTTAAAGGTAGTTGCTATGTGCAAACATATGACTAAAAATATTCCTAAATCTTAATTCATGAGGATGGGGAGAATTTGTAACACTGGTTCAAAATATGTTAAAATAAGAGATAGCAATGTCTTTCAGCTTCTCCCATTAGGGGTTGCCACAGCAGATCACCAGTCTGCAGATTGTCAATGGAGTTTTTATAGTTTTGAGTTGCCAGCCCAGCACCCAACCTTCACAGAAAACACACACACACACACACACTAGCACCTACCTGCATGTCTTTAAAACTCACTCAACTGCAGAGAGGGCATGCAGCATGCAGGCTCTGCACAGAAGGCACTCCAGCTGAGAATTGAACTGGAGAACCTCTTGTTGTGAGGCGACAATGCTAACTGCTGCTACAACATGTTAAAATAAGAGATAATTTAACACAAAGGTTTATATGTAGGAGCTATAAGAAAAAAAATATTCCATCTGTGTTGTCCATTTTTATTCTTTCTGAACTGATGGGGTCAGATTTGAGACTCGGATCTGACTTTGCTGCTTCTACCACATCACTGGATCCTAGAATACTCGAGCTCCTCCCTTTACCCTTTTGATTTCCAAAATGTTTTGAAATTATTCCATTTATTGCATTTGTGGCATTGTTGACCAAAAGCTAAATACTTTTCCCTTTTAGACTCATGATTACCACCACAATTATGACCGTTGGTGATGAAAGTTGGTTGGGGCCCCTGCTTTGAATTTACTGGCTCTCTCTTATGCTTCACTGAGACTGTGTGAACTCTGGAATTTGCTAGAAAGTTTTGGGGTTTACCAGTGAGTGATGCAGGTCTTACAGCTGCCATGTGCTTGGGCCTGTTTCTCTTAATAACATTCTGCATACCATCAACACGAGCTATATCACTGTGCCTTCTAGAGCTGTTCTTATTTGACAGCATATTTATCTGCTTTTATGTGAGCTTGTATATCTGACAAATCTCAATGGCTTTATTCAAAGTTAAATCACTGTCACAAAGCAAAATCTTTCTCATAGCGTCATCTTTTATGCCACACACAAGTCTGTCCTTTATCACCTCATTCCTTAAGTCACCAAACCTGCATGTTTTCGCTTTATTTCTCAGGTCAGTTATATATGCAGCAAAAGTTTCACCAGGCTTTTGATCCCTTGTGTAAAATGTGTCTTTCGATAGTAACATTTGTCTAGGGGTTGCACATTTCTCTAAATTTACATTTTAAACACTCTGGGCCCTCCCTTGACTCAGCCTGTACAACAATATGATGGTTTCCCCCATCTCCAGCATACATAGCAGGTGCATACACAAATGAGCGTTCCCTCTCAATGGCTTCTGACACAGTTAAATTAAGTAGAAGAAATGCCTTTTGTATGGTCATCTTTATCAGAAAATGCAGCCTGTATGAAAATGTTGTACTCTTGCTCAAGCACTCTCCAGTTCTCAGCAATATTTCTGTCAAGCACAAGTGCACTGGGTTTCTGAAATCCATCTGCCATGCCCACAAAGCATGCACACACACACTGAAAATATGGCCCTTGTAATTATGTATGAACTGTTCTGTGACCTTGTAACAACATTTAAATGCATAATAAACTCTTCAAAATGCTTTACTTTGTGAAATATGCCTTGTAATGGCAGTACTTTGTGAAATAGCTCTACTGTAACAGTGCACAAACATGCAAACACTTTATACACTTCTGAAACTTGAATAACTTTGCTTAATATGAAAAATACACATGCTTTGTGAAAATACGGTTTCCCTTTATTTTATTTGTTTCATGCAATTCAGACTTTATTTCAAATATTTTACATAGTAATTTGAATATTTTTATCAATATCGTACATATCTATTTATGCAAAAAATATTTGGAACATCCTGTATGCCCCGTTTCATATTGTGCAAAAAAGAAATAGTGCTGAGGAAGTTTTAATACCTGAAATTCGTTTCTGACCTGTTTTGCAAAGTATGCACATTTTAGGATGATCCACTCCTGTATATTCCACCAGCATCTAAGTAAGTGCTATAAATCATTTCAGCCAAGCCTTTTCTGACTCAATGCCCCTTCAGTGTGCTTCTATTGACTTCATGGCCTTTTAGATATGCAGATTCTGGCTTCATGTCCTTTTAGACGTGCCACTTCTGGCACCATGTTGCGCGTTTGTCTCAACACAAATAAGAAGGCTTGGGATTTTGTTCCGATGCTTTAATACACAGAAACACATCAGAATGGCTAACAGCATCTTTAAATATGAATGAACTAGTTAACAAACAAAGCTTATATACATACATGCTTACATCTCGAAAGCTAACTACAAAATGAAAGTCAGGCGTGCATGTGCTCAGTATTTATGCACTTGTGCAAGCCCTTGGATAGCTTCGTAAAGGTATATACACACATATTGATCTACATTTATCATACACAAAAGTCATACAATCAATCAACCACTTGGCCAATGTAACTTTAGATACTGGTTTGCTCACAAGACATCTACAACAACTGGAAAGGCCGCAGAAATACCTCACAAAGAGGGTTACCAGCCTCAAACAGATGCCCTATGCAGACCGTCTCAAAAAACTCCATCTTTACTCCATCGCATATAGCCAACTCAGAGGTGATCTCTGCCTAACATACAAAGCTATGCCCAACCCAGAGCTGTTGGACATGCTCCACTTAAAGAAATCCCAATCCCTCCGAGCTACACGCTCTAGGGACCTAAACCTTGTCACCACAATAAACAAAACATGCTGGAGGGATTGATTCCTGTCCCAGAGACTTCCCATACTCTGGAATAAACTACCTATCTATATCAAACAAAGCTCCTCATTAGCACTCTTCAAGAAAAATCTTGATGATTGGATGGGAAATAGGAAATTCACCCTGAGGATCACTTCTGTGGCTCTGCTCGACACAGGAAAATAATTTTCTTGGGTGGCAAAAGCCAGGGTACCTTTTTGGCTGGGCTTTTATAGGCCCCAGGGCCGATAGCCTAGTACCTACCTATGAACATATGAACCTAATCTGGTAGGAGAAAAGAAAAGAAATAACTGGTCAGACTTCCTAAAGTCTTTGGTTCTATAAAGGTAGAAGTGAAGTTATATGTGCACATCCAACAGGTGTAACATATACTCCTCTTTCTTTGAGAAAATGGGAAAGAAAACTTGGAGATATAGGACCTGGTTAGTATTTGACTCAGAAGCTACATTAGTTTGCAATGACATATTGTCTTTGTGAAAAATTAGGTAAGGAGGCTTTGAAGATACTGCCTGAAGTACAGATACTCTTCTAGCTGATATAATAGCCACTAGAAAAATGGTTTTCTAAGATAAACATTTAGTTCTGCTTTGGCTAAAGGTTCAACGGTAGCTTGAGTTAAGGCCTGAATCATTATATTTAAATTTCAAGGAGTAGTAGGATCTTTTAACGGAGGTCTAAGCAAAAAGTCTTCATTGAGAAAGGCCTTGCATAATTTAGAAGATGCTAAAGTACAGTTACTTTTACCCATGTGGAAATTAGAAATGGGAGCCAAGTGAAAAGTTGCAACACTAGCTCCTTCATCAAAGATTGAAGCTAAAAATTCAAGGATCATTGGCACAGGTGCTGAAAAAGGATCCATATCTTTGCTAAGGGCCCAAAAGACAAACCTCTTCCATTTACTCTTTAAGTCTTTAGATGCCTTATGGAAAGGCAATGAAATGTGAAGGACTGGGGAGGAGGTCCTGGGCGGTCTAGCAATCAATGGAGCTGGAGAAACCATGCGATCAACTTGAGGCCTGTTATGGCCAGATGAGTCATGCCTGTTGGATGACACAGAAGGTCTGGAACTGAATCCAAAATCCAGTGTGGAAGAAGAAGAAGATAAGGCCAGAGGAATGGGAACCAAATCGGAGGAGCCAAAAAGGTGCAATGAGAATACAACTGGAGCAAGTAGTCCCTTGCCTGTTGTAGTTGATGCCTGGATGGGGCAAGTAAGGAGCCAGTCAACTAGACATGTGAACACCTAGAATCCTAGCAGTCTCAAGTGAGCTGCTACCACTACATGCATTTGGTGAACACCCTGAGGACTGTGGTGAGACCAAAGGGCAGTGCTCTGAAGTGGAAGAGGCAGAGGCAGAGGGCAAGAGACTTCACAAAACTAATTTGTTCCTGTGATCTGTCAAGGCCTTGGAGTTAAACCCAGAGCAGATTGCACAGTCCACATAAAGATGCGCCAAACCCAGACAGTACACACATTCCTTGTTGGCATCTGAGTTGGGAAGCTTGTCCCCACAATAAACACTTTTTAAACCTAGAGGGTTTGTCTGACATCTTAAACCAAGGAAAGAACTACCACTGACAAATAGCAGATAAAGAACAAACAATCCACTAGGAAAGATTAACTTAAAAAGCTATAAAGATATCTTTCTTTCTATATTTTTTTTAAAGAAAGAAAAAAAGCAAAGAGACAAAATAAAACTACTAACAATGGTATAAAGAACTCAGAGTAGTAGAAAGGGACACCAACAATGGTACTGAAAGAAGTACCAAACAACGATAGCTGACAAAATGGTAAAAAGTTATCTAAAACACTAAACAATGGGAGGGAGGAAGAAAAACATTAGACAAAATTGAATTAACTCAATGCCAGAATGATGGGGACAGCCAATGAACACAAATGCTCGACAGCTTAGTTCATAGGTTGGTACTAGGCTATTGGCCCATACAAGCCCTAGTCACAACAATTCACTGGCTATTTCTTCCCTGAACCCCTGTCTGGCAGAGCGACTGACATGATCCCCGGGGTGAATTTCCTTTCTCCCATCCAATCATCAAGGTTCCTTTTGAAGAGGACCAAAGAGGCGCTCTGCTTGACATGTATGGGCAGTCTATTCCAGAGTCTGGGGAGTTTCTGGGCCAGGAACCTATCCCTCCAGCATGTTTTATTTATTGTGATGACAAAATTTTGTTCCCTGGAGTGTGTGGCTCTGCCAGATTGGGATTTCTTTAAGCATAGCATGTCCAACAGCTCTGGGCTTGACATGGCCTTGTATGTTAAGCAGAGATCGCCTCGGAGTAGACGATATGCAACAGAGTATAGCTGGAGTTTTTTAAGGCGGTCAG